>NW_026511221.1:4716-43228 GCF_027579735.1 Bombina bombina | reverse complement strand
CCAGTTTTCAAATTTAGAATTATAGTGCTAGTATATTGTCAACTAAGGTTTTTATGCCCTCACTACTTTAGGAGTGTATATCGTGGTGTCAACAACAAATATCGTGCAAGCGTGTCCCAAGAGAGGGAAATTAGAAGAAAAAGAAAAAACAAACTCTTAAGATTCCCTTCCCCTTTCCTGCTGGTTAAAAGCAATACCAGCAGGAACACATTTGTGATATTTTGTGCAAAACTTAACTACATATATTCCAACCTCTTAATTAATAGTAAGAGTCAACAAAAACTATTTATCAATATAGACTTTCTTATTACAGTAAAACTTTTGTGTGAGAAGAAAAAAAGAAAGAAAAAAAATTTTTTTTTTGAGAACAAAAAAGGAAAAACACAGCAAAGTGGGAGTGAAGAAAGAGGGGAATAAAGATAAGAGAAAAGGGGAGAAAGAAAGAAGAAAAAGGCAAAAAAAAAAACAGTGTATCTGCCGCTTTAAAAAACCTTGTTACACTTCCCAGTAATTATTCTGTATTTTGCCACAGTATCAGAGAACAAACGTTTTTAGCACGCAGTCAGCTATATACTTCTGGAGAAGGAGAGAGAGAAAGAAAAAAATGAAAGAAAAAAAACAGAGAAAGACCAGACCCTTTATATGCATAAAACTTAACCAGTAAACTATTTCTTGTCTGTATAGACAGGTACACTTGAGGAAAAACCTTATATAGCCATAGCAAGAACTGCAGCAGAGTTGTTATGAGAAGAGCTACATAAGAGAATGTGGCCACTCTTTTATGTTTATATTTAGGGTATATAAGCCTAAATGGACTCTGGTAAGCTAGTTCTCTGTTACATTAAACACATCACATTCAGCTTATAAAGTTCTGATATTTAGAGATCACTCTAATGCAGTCTTTATTCTGGAGTTTTAAAGTCACTGGATTGATTTAATGTCACAGGTGTTATTCTGATACTATATCCTCTCTGTAATCAGCTACGAATTATTTCCAGGGGGACTTTGCCTTCAGAGGACAGCACTTTCCTACCACCTCACCCCTTTTCACATCTCAAAGCAGTGGTCCTCTTGTTGTTACTTTAGAGGGTCCTGTAGAATGTCCCTTGATTTTAGGGTTTTGTGCCAGAGAGGAATTTACAGATTTAGGCTACTAGCTTATTCATTTAACCATTTATCAGCTTTTAAGGGCTTTGTTTGATCCATGCCCTCAGTCCTCAGCTCTTGCCCGCTTAAAGTCCAATTAACCAACTATAATATAGGAAGCAATGGGGCGATCTTATGAGGGAGTTTTAACCTGTTCCCCTTTATCCCTGGCCAAGCTTATGTTCCCGACTTACAGTCCAGCTCTAGATTCCAGGGGGACCTAGCTTGAGTGTCATTAAAGATTGGGGGCACTTAACACAGTAAAAGGGGGGGGGTAGTCAGAAACAAACAAGACTTGCCCGTAGTACCTGCTTCTTCCGGCACTCCGTCTGAATGGAAACACAATACCTTGTTGATACAAGCCGGTCTCCAACAACCAGGTCCTGTTTGATGCCGCCGAGACCTTTGTACTGCTATTCGGTGAAGGGGAGATCGTCCAGGAGCGCTGTGTGTTAAGGCCGCCGAACACAGACACCTCTGCGGCTACAGCCTTGCCCTCAGCCTGCTCCTTCACCTTCGCTCCCCTGTCAGGACCAGTCGAATCAGCACCGGACCAGATGTTATCCTTAGGTTCCGGATGAGTAGAGGACTTGTCGGGCTTAGGCACCTCCAGGGGTGCAACACAAATCTGTGAAATCAGATTTGCCGGTTCCGCTCCACCGCCAAACACTGCCCCACTCAAATGTCTCCAATCAGGTAATCGGAGAGGTTGTTGTCCTACTTGTAATTGAACGCCCCTTGGCGTCGCGACTCTGCACCCGAGTCAATCTGCCACTCGGCAGCCGGGCTCTGCTGGTAAATATCCGGGCCAGTGTAAGTCACCCGGCCAAGGAATAACGCAGGTAGGTTAGGTCTCTAGAGCTCAAAATTCCCTGAGCTCGGTGCTAGCGTCCCACGTTGCTGCTAGCTCCTCCCTTTCCGGCCGCCTTCTGACACATTTTAATGTTATGTCTATTTACACTCCTCCTGTATAATGTGACAGCCATCAGCCAATCACAAATATACATATACTCTGTGAATTCTTGCACATGCTCAAAAAGTATAAATATAAAAAAACTGTGTACATTTTGTTTATGGAAGTAAATTGGAAAGTGGTTTTAAAATTGCTGCCCTATCTGAATCATTAAAGTTTAATTTTGACTTTAGTGTCCCTTTAAATTAGGACTGACATCAATAAGCTCTTCCTGAGAACAAAGTTCAGCGACCACAAAATTTGGAGAAACAAAAGATTGGCAGAAAATGCTCAAGAAGTCTCTGTAGCTTGGAAAACAAGTGTCTCCTGATGACTTTCACAAACACATCTGTCAATCTAGACCACTAAGGAGATCATATATTCTAAGTCATTGAGTGGACAAACTCAAGAAAGTTAATCCTTTAATTGCTCAGTGAGACCCAGACGATAATGGTCAAAAAGTGCTGGTGTATTCATTTCTGTATTACTGGAAATGCAACAAAATTCAGCCTATTGTCCTCAACAGGTCTTTTGTCCTGAAGAAAGGCTCTCAAATCAGAATGTGCAGAAGAAATCCAATGGATCATTATATAAAACACTGATAGGGACCGATTTATTACGATACGATGTAGCGTATCATGTCAGCCGCACATTGATAAATGCCGACAGCATACGCTGTTGGCATTTATCATTGCAGAAGCAGTTCTTGTGAACTGCTTGTGCAATGCCGTCCCCTGCAGATTCGCAGCCAATTGGCCGCTAGCAGGGGGTGTCAATCAGCCCGATCGTATAGGATCGGGCGGATTGATGTCTGCAGCCTCAGAGCCGGTGCTTCATAACTGATGTTTCCGGAGAGCCTGAAGGCTCGTGTGGAAACAGGGGCATTAAGCTCCATTCAGAGCTTGATAATTTGGCCCCTTAGAATCAAAGTGCTAAGAATCTCACTATTCTTTTACTTACAAGATTATGGGCCAACTCTGAAGTTTCCCAGAAAGCAAAGCTATAGTTGTGTGGACATTAACAATGTCTGTAGAATAAATAGCAGGCAGAATTTTTTTTTTGCAGGCTGTAATGAAGGAGCATAACTGCTTACAATCTCAATTAAACTTCTCTGGCAGTGATAGGATTGGCTCAACGTGAGGCAAATAACCAGATTGCTGTAGACTGGAAGCAGATGAAAAATGAGTACTCTTAGGAACTGTGGGTGGAGACATTTTTAAAGATAAAGGCAAATTCTGTGTCTGAACCTTTAAACTTTCCACTCGCTGTAACAAATTTAGCTGCGAGGGCTGTAAATCCTGCATAATCTGTGCCAGAGAAGAAAGCTGCTGTGATAAAGTGGTAATAATATTCACCATCTCTGCTGGATCAATACTGGCTTGGTTATTATATATAGCAATAGGCAAATTAACTGATTTATTAGCTGGGACCAGTAGTGCAGCAAATTGTTGCCAGGTAAAATAGTTGAACCATACAAATAGGCAAGACAGGGTTAAAACCCAGTAGAGTAGTCCAAATTCAGGTATCAGAACAGAAGGATAAGACAGGCATGTAAATCAGGGCACAATTAGAAATTCATTAGCTGGTAAGTCAGTCCTAAGTTAATGTATCTCAGTAGAATGGTAAGACAGAGAGAGTAATCCAAGAAATTTGTCAAGGTCAAGATCAGGGTAACAGGCCAGAAACAAGAATGCTTTGTTCTCCATACGAAAATAACCAACCACTGAATGGAAGTCTGAAATTGCCTTTTAACACCTCCCATTCAGTCTTGTCGCCAACGACAACAAGAGGAAATAAAAAGAGAACTAGTGCACATGAACAACATCCAATGAGCTGTCTGTGCTAATCCAAAGCATTGCCCCTGACTCCTGCAGCAACAATCCTCTCATCCTCTTCAGCAGGCTTGGCCATCCCTTAGTGTGTGGCACAACCGGAACTTCCTTACACACAGCGCGGCTCTGACCACGCCGCAGCATTAGTCCTGGAAGTACAGCACAGGTCTGACCTCACTTTTAGCCTTTATATTTCCTGATGTGGAGAAGCCAATCAGGACTTCAGTCTGTGGAAGCCCTGGCTTGCCACTGTCATGGTGTTAACAACATCTCCATTGTATGGCTTAAAAAAGAAATAATAAGATATCAGACTGCTAATGAGATACAAATATAGGGCAAGACTAGGGTTATGAGCCTGCCATGTGCTCTTTCAGTTTTCAAGACTGGAAAATCCGCAATCTTCAGACTTAAATTAAAGGAAAGGGGGGCAAAAGAAATATTAAAATAGTAATGCCAAGTTCTGTTACTATGCATAATTAAGCGTTTAATTTACATTCTAAAAATGTTTATTGACCATTTTAATTGCATGTTTTTGAGACCTTATAGTTGTATTAGTTTGTGTATTTTGCTTTTCATTGTTGGATTGGCAAATTTAATTATAGAGTATCCATAGATAACACTCACACCTCAACCTTCAAGGGGCTTTAAACACTTGATAGATAGAAGGATGACATGATAATAATATGCTAATGTATAATTTTTTAAATTAACATAGCTGTTTAAATATTGAAAATCTAAGTGTAATGTTTAAGTTCCCATAAAGCAATGGCTGCCTCCATGTTGTAAACTAGGTCTCCTGTTCTGCTGAGTCCATTAAGGGACAATTAAAAATGGGCTTCTAGAGTGGGAAACCAATAAATGGGTGGAAAATAGCAGTCTTATGTCCAGAGTCTACAACAATAATGAAATTATTTTGCAAAGTTTTTTTTTACTCCATATAATTAAAAATGTTGGGCCAGATTATGGGGCCGATTTATCATGTGTCAGACACCAAAACATTTATCATTGCAGATTCAGGGGGTGTTAATCAACCCGATCGTATGCGATTGGGCGGATTGCTGTCCGCTGCCTCAGAGGCGGCGGGCGAGTTAAGGACCTAGGTTGTTTGCCGTGACTGTTGGCATAAAAATTAGGCTCCCATTGGAGCCTATGGAAGCGCGCTCTCGTGAGTGCTTGGCTTGCGACAATGTGAATGCAAGTTTGCGCTTGCATTGCGCTGTACTTGTGATACCAGTGCACATTGACGTGCAATGGTATTACTGATAGTAGTGCAAATATTGCACTTTTGTAAGTGCAATATTGGGCTTCACTTGTAATCTGGCCCTTTATATTAAATTGGCAAAGTGTTTAATGTCCCTTTAAATGTTACAATTACCTAACAAATGGCAAAATGTATTATGAGACATTTTGGCATATAGCTTTTCCTCAGCCAAACCATCAAAGGTTTTAACTGTCTATAAAAGACTCCTCCAATACGTGTGAATAACCAATTAATGAAATGATACCACCACCTTTGTTTGCCTTGGAACATTAGTTAAATATATGTATAAATAAATACAAATCACCCAATACATATGAATAGATGAAATCATCGTTTAGTGAATATATTGTAAGTAAAGCTATATGTATATGTATTCACTATATGATGATTTCATGTATTCATATGTGTTGGGTGATTTATAAGTGCTGGTTTGTATTGATTTATTCATATATTTAACTAATGTTAAAATGCTACAAATAGGGGGTGCTACAATTTAATTTATTGGTATTTCACACAGATGGGAGGAGTCTTTGTGGTTATTTATACACAGGGGCCAATTTATCAAGGACTGAACGGCCCCTGATGCCCCTGTTTCCGCGCAAGCCTTCAGGCTTGCCGGAAACAGCAGTTATGAAGCAGCGGTCTTAAGATCGCTGCTCCTTAACTGGTCCGCCAATCGGGCTGATTGACACCCCCTGCTAGGGGCCGATTGGCCGCGAATATGCAGAGGGCGGCATCGCACAAGCAGTTCACCAGAACTGCTTGTGCAATGTTAAATGCCGACAGTGTATGCTGTTGGCATTTAGCGATGCCTGGCGGTCATGATACGCTACAGCTACAGCCCCACAATATATCACTTTGATAGTTTGTGTAAAGAAAGGGGTATAGCATTAAAGAATAAAAGAGACAATATTGGGGGGCGGAGCTGACTAACATTGAGGCAAGACACACGTTTCATGAGCTCCTGCTATATACAATAATTTTAAAGGCTTTATTACCTATTTTTGTTACTTTTAACCCTACTATGGAGATTTTCATGGAGAATTATCTTCTTGCTGCATTTGGGGAACTTTGCAGGGACAGATGTTCTAACTTATGCAACTCATGTTCTCCAGCTTTCACTCGTCTATTATAGTTATTGTATGGGCGAAGATATGGCTACGTTTATTTTGTGTCAGATCAATGACTTGCTAGATCACTATAGTGTAACACTCTTAAATGCAGTGGTGGATGCTTTCAATTCTCCTGATATTTACATCACCTCCTCAGTTGCCCTAACTGCTCATATTAAGAAGTGTGACAGGGAAGAAGGTGCCATGGAGCCTTGGCAGCCACCATCTTTACTTTCAAGACCGGCACATATTCTACCATTAGACAACATAAAGGAGGCCTGGGAGTTCACTTTGCCAGATGCCGACCTGGGGACCCACCCTAGAAAATCCCGGCCATCTAATCACAGCCCTGAGCTCCAGATATAGTATACACATTCTTCAGTATGTGGGAGTTCTTCAACCTTGTAATATTAGTCGATAGGGCTAGAATATAAGTGAATTTTCTCCTGTTTGAGGAAAATATTTATAGACATGGGGTTTTTAAGCTGTAACTCCTAATATCTTGTTACTTTATTTATCTAACTCAGAGTTGGTCCTGTTGTCAGCGTCCGAGACAGTGGGATGAGCCCTATAATTTGTGGTCAGTTACTCATGCGAACATAGTGGTCAACAGCTACGACCCTAGCCATAAACAACTTGGGACCCAACTTGTAGATGTCCAGGTATATTTCCCAATAATAAGTGTACCGGGTATAACTCTGTTCTCCATTAGTTTATTATGAAGGTCCCTACCTAGCTTAGTATACACTATTATAGTAGCCCTCCATAAGCTGTAACAATATAGTCTACATATATGTTCCTCAATCCTTTACTTTTCATATCCTGCCCATATCTTTATATTCACTATATTACATAGTCTATGATATGCAAGGGAGGTAAACTTTTTGCTCTCGACCCTGGGATATAGGGCCCTTTCCCCCTAAGTCAGAGCTATAATATGCAAAGTGGTCTTAGGTCTCCTGATGGATGATCATCAGTATTGCGAGGACAAAGAGGGTAATTCCAAATAATTCCTAGCAACCTATTTACAGTTTTTAGCCTTAGATTCCTGGGAGCTGGTCACCTGGCTAACTTGTGTTACCAATACCTGACACCACTGTTTGCCAGTCCTTAATATACCCATAGCATAAACCAATAACACACATGCTCTTATTTAGTATAATATCACCTGATTTATGGTTTGTATGGCTATGTTAGCTCCCATAATATGTATCCACCAACTATATATATATAAAAAAAATAAGTGTATCTACCCTCACCCTTTACCGCTCTGCGAGATAGAGCGGGTCATATCCATTATTCCTTTCCCATCTCCGTCCAATGGTGACAGCAACCCCTGAGGGGAGATGCAACATATGTCTCTTTACCATATGGGTCCAGGGGTGTTATAATGTCTATGCCAAACAGGCCTTCAATTTATAATTCTTTATTTTTGGCCCATAGCCTCACCCCTTGAGTTTAGGTTGGCTTCGCCCCCCATCACCCCTTACCCCCCCCCCTTTACACCATTGAGCTTACTTCGTAAGCAAAGGAAAAGAAATCCTATAAAAACATTTATTTTTATTACCTACTCTTTACATGGCAACAACCTAATTCATTCATCGACATTATTTCTTGTCAGTGATCTTAAAAATTCCCAGTTATAGATAGACTTTGAAGTGGGAACAACACATTTTCTATATTGAAAAGGAATAAACAGATTGATAAAAGACCTATTGTACCACTACTACTATCTCGGTATAAATTGTATGCATATCTCTGATCACTTGTATTTCTCTGAGAGATGATGATTGGTCAATGAAGAACAAAATGTTACTCATTATGGTTGAAACCTATTACATAATTTGTTGGTGATATATATATATATATATAATGTTTTATACTCTACCGAGCCCAAAAGTGGCTATAGACATAACTTACTTACCTCCATTGAGTATTTATATTTTACCACGGTCCAAAAATGGCCTACTAATTTCAGGGGAGGTCTTTATAATTATAAAAAAGAGGTTACAGCTATCTCTGCCTATTTCATTTTGAATCTGTAGCTAACTGGCTGTACACTGTTTTATTACTGTGAATTGTATCCCAACGTTTATACTTAAGTTTTGGCAATTCTTCATACACTGTATATGTTTATAACAACCTCAATAAAAAATAATTGAAAAAAAAAGAGACAATATGAAATATAATAAATTTTAATAAGTAAAAGTAACAAAGTTTAAGATTTTTTTATAAGCTTGGTGTTAATAGCTCAAATGAGACAAAGTTTAAGATTTTTTTATAAGCTTGGTGTCAATAGCTCAAATGAGACAAAGTTTAAGATTTTTTTATAAGCTTGGTGTTAATAGCTCAAATGAGACAAAGTGTAAGATTTTTTTATAAGCTTGGTGTTAATAGCTCAAATGAGATAGAATTATGGTAGAAAATAAGCCATAGTAACGTTGTCAGTGTTGTCATAGTTTCTCGTCCTGCTCCAGACCCAGTGGTGGGAAATATGCTGGAGCATGACCTAAAAGACATAAAAGAGACAAAAGGTTAGAGATGAAATAGGAACAGAACAACATAACATGGGAGATAAAAAATTGTTTTTTTTTTTATAATAAACAACCTCTTCACACGCGGCTTTGGTCACCCGAGCTCTATAATCCATCTTCATTAGGAGCTCATCCCTTAAAGAGAGGAAGGGGTTCACATTTTCTTTCCATCTTTCACCAAACGCTATTAAGATTATCAGTGTCTTTGGTAAGTCGATGTCTTCTTCTATGTCATGTGCAAGATATCTGCCAAAATAATCATGAGACATAGAGCAATTATAGTTATTACTGAAATATATAGTGTCCTTTATCATATAAAGCAACCAAACACAGTATTTATAAAAAAGTATATTACTTACAGGGCTACAAAGAAGTTCAAAGGTGTGAATTCGAAAGACTTCAACCCAGCTCTTTTAAAGTACATAGCAGTTATTGCTAGTAGGTACTAAATGTAAAAAAACAAACATATTTTCAAATTTTTGAGAAAACTTTGAATTTTGTACTTTCATGTCAAATGTTTCCAATAAGAATAGGTAATAAAGCTATGTTGTTTACTATCCTATATTATAAAAGGCCAGGTATGTTTGTCCGATGCAGTTATGCGCAGTAGAGACTGCATTGCGAGACAAACATACCTGGCCGCAAGAAGCAGGGTCCGGCGATTGGTAGGAGACTATGCGCATGTCCGAAGTGAGGCCTTAAGGATCAGCAGTGGCGCATGTCTGCACGAGAAATGCGGAAAGGCCTTACTTTGGAGGGTTGGCGGATCATAGATGGAGGGGGGCGGGAGTGGGTGGGACCGATACGCTGCTAAGTCGGTGGCGTGGAAGGGTTAGGAGGGAGGAGGGTGAGCGGATCATCGATGGAGCAGGGCGGGAGCGGGTAGGACCGCTACGCTGTGGAAAAAAAGTTGAGAGCGGCAGGAAGGGGGATTACGGAGAGAGGATCAGAGGGGATGGAGAGGTGATTTTGTCTTTTAAGACTAGTAAGCATATAATAGATATTAAAGCTATGTCTGTCACATTTATAATAATGTGATTGGGCATTGGCAAAATGCATCTAAAAATGGATGGACTCCTTGACACTTTTATATCTTCTTATATAAGGGAACATCATTTTCAAATATTGAAAGTTAACTTTTGAATAACAAAGGTAAAATTTAAATATTCAACAGTAACATTTAAATATTTGATTTAAATAGCATTTTTCATAGATTTACATTGAATTCTCTTACAATCAACATTGAAATGTTAATATTTCAATATTCAGATTTCACATTCTGCATTCAGCAAGTAGTTATTTCATATCATATGTGAAACAAATTCTTCAGAGCAGAATGTAATACTGAAATAGAAAGAGATAAGGAATTATATGATATAGTCTAGAAGATGATGTGCTACAGTGTTTTTAATGTGCCTCTAAGCACAGACATGCAGTCATAATTTAGTGGTTTGTACTCAGATTCTGTTGTCATGTGTGCACCTAGCTTCATAAATATGCTTAGTAAGATACCTTCATAGCCTCTTAAAATTATATGCACAAGAGCTTGTGTTAAAGAAAGCACTTGGTCACATATGTTGTAATATGCACCGCTTAATACCGTCTTAAATAAAAATAATATTTTAGAATTTTAAGTTAATGGGGTAGATTTAACAAGCAGCAGATACTGCTTTCTACGCTCGATGTTTACGGCTCGCCAGAAACGTAAGTTAATAAGCAACAGTCGTAGGAGGATTGACACCTCCTGCTAACTGCTAATTGGCTGTGAATGTGTAGGGGGCGGCATTGCACAAGCATTTCTTACAATACACACTATGACAGACTCATAAAGATACAACTAGACCTCTGGCATCACATACCTTATCTGCAATAAGTCCATTCTTGTCTATATCTAGTAATTTTTGGATAATATCAACTTCTGCAAAGAGAAAGAGCAGAATAAGATTGAAAGCAATTCTTTATAGATGGAGGTTAAAATTTGGATATAACCTTCAAAACTATCAATCTGATAGCCATCCCTAACAGCCTCTTACCAAGTAGTTGGTAAAACTTGGACAGATGAGTTGCAGATAGGGTTTCAGGTGTTTCAGGCACAGCCCCCGGTAGTGTCATTATAATATGATTTTCAGGATAAAGAGGAGTCATGGATCTAAGAGAAAATAAAGGACACATTATATAGACATAAATTCACTTAAAGGGAGTAAAAATAAATACAATATACTTGGGGAAATGTGCCTATAATAAGAGAGATGGTGTATACAACAAGAAAGGGGTATTAGCTGTCCCCAACATTATTACCCTTAATATTAAAGGGATAGTAAACACCAAAAATTGTATTGTTTAAAAAGATCGATAATCCCTTTATTTACCATTCCCCAGTTTTGCATAACCAACACTGCTATAGAAATATACTTTTTACCCCTGTAATTACCTTGTATCTAAGCTTCTGCTGACTGCCTACTTATCTCAGATCTTTTGACAGACTTGCATTTCAGGCAATTAGTGCTGACTCTTAAATAACTTCATGTGCTTGAGCACAATGTTATTTCTATGAAACACATGAACTAACGCCCTCTAGCTGTGGAAAACTGTCAAATGCATTCAGATAAGAGGCGGCATATGAGCCTACGTAGGTTTAGCTTTCAACTAAGTATACCAAGAGAACAAAGCAAATTTGATGATAAAAGTAAATTAAAAAGTTTTTAAAATGACATGCCCTATCTGAAGTTTAATTTGGACTTTACTATCCCTTTAAGCTTCTTGGGTGTATGATAGCACCACCAAATATTATAAGGACTAGAGTTTTGGGATATTGTGTTCATTTGTGAGAAGAGCCAGGACAGATAATAACAATTAGAGGGCTGTGTTCTGGCACCTAAACATAAAGGGACATGAAATGCATCATTTTTATTGCATGATTCATGATAGAGCAAGACATTAAAACAGTTTTCCAATTTACTTCTATTATCTAATCTGCTTCATTTTCTTGGTATCCTTTGTTAAAAATAATACTTAGATAGGCTCAGGAGCTGCAGGGCAGCAGGTGCTAGCTGCTTATTGGTGGCTGCACATATATGCCTGTTGTCATTGGCTAACCTGATGTATTTAGTGCGTACTAAGGGAACAAAGTCAATTTAATAATAGAAGTAAATTGGAAAGTCGTTGAAAAATATATGCTCTATCTCAATCCTAAAATAATTTTGGGGTTACACATCCCTTTAAAGGCTCTATTTCTAAAGCTGCAGGCACAACTTTGAAACCCCAGCTTTACAGGCAGAGATCACCAATCTCGCAAGGTTAGTTAAAGGGACACTCAAGTCAAAATTACACTTTCATGATTCAGATAGGGCATGCAATTTTAAACAACTTGCCAATTGACTTATCATCATTAAATTCACTTGGTGGTATTTTTGAAAAGCTAAACCTAGGTAGGCTCAAACTTATTTCTAAACCGTTGAAAACCGCCTCTTAGCTCAGAGCATTTTGAACGTTTTTCACAGTTAGACAGTACTAGTTCATGTGTGTCATATAGATAACATTGTGCTCACTCCCGTGTGGTTATTTAGGTGTCTGCACTAATTTGCTAAACTGCATGTCTGTCAAAAGCACTGAGATATGGGGCAGTCTGCAGAGGCTTAGATACAAGGTAATAACAGAGGTAAAACATATATTAATATAACAGTGTTGTTTATGCAAAACTGGGGAATGGGTAATAAAGGGATTATCTATCTTTTTAATAACAATAACAAATCTGGTGTAGACTGTCCCTTTAAGTAGCATTTGACCTCCTGGTCAGATAAATTGTTTGCACAAAAGCAGAGGTCGCAGCTCCACAAGCCAGCTGGCATACAGATTCCTGGTCAGGAACCTAGAAATTTAATAAATCCCCCCCCCCACACACACACACAAAAACAACCTGAGAGTTTCTTATTCAAAACAAAGATTATATTTCAATATTTTTAATTGTTTTTCCTGTTTTTCTTGAAATTAAACTGTTTTTCTATAGTAATCAATATTTACATCTCAAATTTTATTATATTAAAGTGACAGTCTACACCAGAATTTGTATTGTTTAAAAACATAGATAATCCCTTTATTACCCATTCCTTAGTTTTGCATAACCAACATGGTTATATTAATACACTTTTTACCTCTGTGATTACCTTGTATTTAAGCCTCTGCAGACTGCCCTCTTATTTCAGTTATTTTAAAAGACTTGCATTTTAGCCAATCAGTGCTGACTCATAGGTAACTCATGTGCATGAGCACAATGTTATCTATATGGCAAACATGAACTAACGCCCTCTAATTGTTAAAAACATTTCAAAATACATTCAGATAAGAGGCGGCCTTCAAAGGCTAATACAGTTGCATATGAGTTTTTTGACTAGACTGTCCCTTTAAATGGATTGTTAAAAACACACTATATTACTTTAAATTACCATAGTCCATAAAACATTTTAACAAATGTAATATCTCATTTCAGTAGCCTTCTCAGTCTTCAGTATAAGGACATGAGAAATAAGATGTGAACAAACAAAATATAACAATAAAATATTGATTCTTATAGAATTTGTTTTAAATATATAGCTTTAATTTATCACCTCTGTGCTTTTTCAAAGGAGCCAAATTCTTTCCAAATGGCTGTGTACATTTATAACTCACCTCTGAAATGACAGTATATCTGGGCTATCTGGCTGTGTTATAGAGATTTCTTCAATTCTGTTAGGAAGTGAAAAGGTGGTGTTAGATAATATATTAGTGCTTTACTGAAATGTATCTCTTAAAGGAATAGTCTAGTCAACATTATACGTCCATGATTCAGATAGAGCAACTTTCTATTATCCATTTTTCTTCATTCTCTTGGTATCTTTATTTCAAAAAGCAAGAATGTAAGCATAGGAGCTGGCCCATTTTTGGTTCAGAACTTGGGTAACACTTTCTGATTGGTGTCTAAATGTAGCCACCAATCAGTAAGCGCTACCCATGTGCTGAACCAAAAATGGCCCGGCTTGTAAGCTTAGATTCAAATAAAAATACCACGCGAACAAAGAAAAATTGATAATAGGAGTAAATTAGAAAGTTACTTAAAATTGCATGATCTATCTGAATCATGAAAGTTTAATTTTGACTAGACTATCCCTTTAAATTCAATTGCAGCTAATAAAAAAATCTATGTGTGATATCATCTTATGTTATAGCAATCAAAACTATTATGTTTCTGAATTAAACTCTTCTGGTCAGGTAATAATGTGGCGCCACTTGTTGCTGCATTGATTCAAGGTCCATGGGTAATGTTTTTCTTTTAAATCCTAAGTAGTTATAACACCAGCCTATTATTAATATTAATGTATAGCATTGTTTTGTGAGAATTTATTCTAAATCATATGACTTTCTAATTTTTTTTTTTTTTTACTAAAATACAAATGATTTACAAAGTTCAGATTTTGTCACCAGCTATCAATGTGGGACATCGCTTTAATTACTAAGGGCTAGATAACAAGTGGAGCGCTATTTAACAATCCCACTTGATCGTTAACAGCGCTAGAAGCATTTTGCGCTGTTGGGTTGTGCTCGTATTATGAGTTAAAAAAACTGTTCTAGCACTATAACCTATTACCCATAGAAGTAAATGGAGCCAAAAAATTGGGAAAAAATCAATAAACCCTACTCAAATGCAAATCTATCACATAGTCATGTGAGCTAAACCAACATGAAAATATAAATATTTCACATTCCAATGTTCTTCACATAACAGAGCATATATTTTTTTTTATATATATATGATGGTATTTTGGTTCAATATATATTTATACCTATATTATATATATATATATATATATATAGACACATGATTAAATATAGTTATATATACATATATATATATATATATATATATATATATATATAAATATCTATTTAGAAATATGTAGAACAAATTCTGCTATGTGCAGAACATTGGAATGTGAAATATTTACAGTAAATACACAGTTTAACCATTTATTAAATATGAATATTGCATGCATATGTTGTTACATGTTTTCATCTTCTTGACTGCAAAGGTCTCCAATGCACTTATATGTATATGTCTATATGTTACTGTGCACATATGTATGTATGTGTTTATATGTGTATATATGTCTGTAAATACATATATACACATATAAATACACAAATACATATGTAGACATACATACATATATATATATATATATATATATATATATACACTGCTCCAAAAAATAAAGGGAACACTAAAATAACACATCCTAGATCTAAATGAATTAAAGATTCTAATGAAATACTTTGTTCTTTACATAGTTGAATATGCTGACAACAAAATCACACAAAAATTAAAAAATTTAAATCAAATGTTTCAACAAATGGAGTTCTGGATTTGGAGTCACACTCAAAATTAAAGTGGAAAAACACACTACAGGCTGATCCAACTTTGATGTAATGTCCTTAAAACAAGTCAAAATGAGGCTCAGTAGTGTCTGTGGCCTCCACGTGCCTGTATGACCTCCCTACAATGCCTGTGCATGCTCCTGATGAGGTGGCGGATGGTCTCCTGAGGGATCTCCTCCCAGACCTGGACTAAAGCATCTGCCAACTCCTGGACAGTCTGTGGTGCAACGTGACGTTGGTGGATGAAGCGAGACATGATGTCCCAGATGTGCTCAATTGGATTCAGGTCTGGGGAACGGGCGGGCCAGTCCATAGCTTCAATGCCTTCGTCTTGCAGGAACTGCTGACACACTCCAGCCACATGAGGTCTAGCATTGTCTTGCATCAGAAGGGTTACCCAGGGCCAACCGCTACAGCATATGGTCTCACAAGGGGTCTGAGGATCTCATCTCGGTACCCAATGGCAGTCAAGCTACCTCTGGCGAGCACATGGAGGGCTGTGCGCCCCCCCCAAAGAAATGCCACCCAACACCATTACTGACCCACTGCCAAACCGGTCATGCTGGAGGATGTTGCAGGCAGCAGAACGTTCTCCACGGCATCTCCAGACTCTGTCACGTCTGTCACATGTGCTCAGTGTGAACCTGCTTTCATCTGTGAAGAGCACAGGGCGCCAGTGGTGAATTTGCCAATCTTGGTGTTCTCTGGCAAATGCCAAACGTCCTGCACGGTGTTGGGCTGTAAGCACAATCCCCACCTGTGGACGTCGGGCCCTCATACCACCCTAATGGAGTCTGTTTCTGACCGTTTGAGCAGACACATGCACATTTTTGGCCTGCTGGAGGTCATTTTGCAGGGCTCTGGCAGTGCTCCTCCTGTTCCTCCTTGCACAAAGGCAGAGGCAGAGGGAAGATATTCCCGAAACGTTGCTGCTGTTATATTTGTGTGCTAATAAATCCTGTTTTCTACCATTAGCTGCCATCCTTTTTGAAGTTTCCTGGTGGATAAATTCACCCACCAATAAACAAGTGCTTTCCATGGTGCGGAAACCAAAAAATAGCTTAGATGCCTTCTTTTTCAAATAAAGATAGCAAGAGAATGAAGAAAAATTGATAATAGGTGTAAATGAGAAAGTTGCTTAAAATTGCATGCTCTATCTGAATCACAAAATAAAAAAAATTGGGTTCAGTGTCCCTTTAAATGCAAGTCAATAGATAATAAATAAAAAGTCATGTGATCAGGGGGCTGTCAGAAGAAGCTTAGCTACAAGGTAATCACAGAGATAAAAAGTGTATTAATATAACCATTTATAACCTTGCAAAACTGGGGAATGGGTAATAAAGGGATTATCTATCTTTTTAAACAATAAAAAATTTTGAGTTGACTGTCCCTACTTTCAACTTGTAATACGAGCGAAAAACTCAATGCGCAATATTTACATGTTATAAACAGCTTATACATGTAACCTAAAGGTAGATTTATTTAATGTTTAATACTTTTGTATAAATAGTACCATCAGATAGATTGTACAATACTGTAATCAGAAATGTAATAAATGTATTAAACTATTATTATTATTATTATTATTATTATTATTATTTAAACATTTTGGATTTCAGAATAAGTTTGGATTTTGGAATTCTGGATTTGGGGATTTGTACCTGTATAAATTATATATACAGTGAATAGCTGTCAGTGAATAAATAAGTGTGTGTAGATAAAAAAAGAATATTAATATTAATTTCCTTTATTTCTGAAGTCTCAGCATCTTCCAAGACACTGTACAATGAATAACTATGTAAGAGCTGACATAAATAAGTAGTATACATATTAACTAAAAAATGGTGCCCTTCCATTAACAACTAATAGTAGAAGAAATACAAATTATTATTTAATGGTCAGTTTTGAACAGCTTTTACCAGGGAAGAAATGTTAAAATGTCTGTGGTTGGTTTAGAGTACACTCATGTTGTACCTGTATCGAGAGCAGTTTAATACAATTTATATATTCTGTCATATTTATTTTCACTAAATATTAAATCTCATATATGCACTTACTGTGTGTTGTTAAAATCATCAGCAGGAAAGTCCTCAATTTTATCCAGCACGTCCGTGCAAGTAAAACATTGGCTGTAAAGAAACCATAATTAGTGTTATGTTTTAGCACAAATAGCGCTCAATGTCAAATAATGTAGACGCAATAACGTATTATGTAGATACTAAAATATGTAACACTGAACTGAATCAACATAAAGTTTTTTATCAAAAAGAGTTTTTGCCCATCTAGTCTAATTTTCATTGTTGATACTTCACAAATCAAACAAATGGCTTTTTGACTTGCTGACTAGGGATGGGCGAATGTGGTTAAATCGAAAATCGAATGTAAGAACAAATATTCCTTTGTATATTTGCTTTACACAATTAAATATCGATAAGAAAAAATATTCATATATTCATAATAGTTCAAATATACACATTAAAATTTTGAATGTGTATTTGAATGTCAAAATTTTCAATCACATAAATTAATTCAAAATCTAATGTTATAGCTAAAAGAAAGCATACATAAAATTTGAATATTACCAATTATATGTTTGATAAATATTCAAAATTTGATTAGAACGGACAAATGTATAATTATTGTTTTTGAATGTTGCAAAATATTCGGCCAGCTCTATTGCTGACCCTCTCCATGTGACACTGCTATTTCACTATAATATAACAATAAAATATTGATTCTTATAGAATTTGTTTTAAATATATTGCTTTAATTTATCACCTCTGTGCTTTTTCAAATTCTTTCCAAATGGCTGTGTACATTTATAACTCACCTCTGAAATGATAGTATATCTGGGCTATCTGGTTGTGTTATAGAGATGTCTTCAATTCTGTTAGGAAGTGAAAAGGTGGTGTTAGATAATATATTAGTGCTTTACTGAAATGTATCTCTTAAAGGAATAGTCTAGTCAACATTATACGTCCATGATTCAGAGCAATTTTAAGCAACTTTCTAATTTACTCCTATTATCAATTTTTCTTCGTTCTCTTGGTATCGTTATTTGAAAAAGCAAGAATGTAAGCATAGGAGCTGGCCCATTTTTGGTTCAGCACTTGGGTAACACTTTCTGATTGGTGTCAAAATAAGGCAGGTCTACAATTCACACATATCTTTGAAAACAAAAAGGTGCCATATTTAGATGTGGAATTGGAAGGGAATATAGCAGATGGAACAGTAGTATCTACTTTATATGTAAAACCTATTGCTGCTAATGCCCTGTTACATGCAAAAAGTTGCCACCCACGTCATATGAATTATGGGGTGGCAAAGGGCCAGTTTATTAGGTTAAAGAGAAACTGTTCAAGAGAAACTGACTATCAAGCAGAAAGTGAGGTGCTTTGGAAAAAGCTTAAAGCAAGGGGATACCCAGAGGGGCCTCTACGAAAAGCTTATCTAGAGGTCCAGAAAATACCTAGGGTTGACCTGCTGAGACCTAAAATAAAGAGAACAGATAGAGAGCCGAGTGAGATAACTTTTGTGACTAACTATACCAACCAATTTAAACAGGTGTGTGACATTGTCAAGAGAAATTTGCCGATTCTGAGGGCTGATGAAGCGCTAAAAACTGTGGTAGACAAAGGTTGCCGATTTGTTTCTAAAAGAAACCTAACGATAGGTAACATTGTCTCACCTAGCGCTCTCAGGAAACCACAGAAAAGTAGTAGCTGGCTTAGTTGTAAGGGCCATTATAGATGTGGCAATCATGGTTGCACAGCCTGTGGCTATGCTTCAACTGGCAAAGTCTTTCAGTCTAGCTACTCACAAAGAGTTTTTGATTGCAATTTCTGCACTAATTGTCGTTCAGAGTTTGCAATATATTTGATAACCTGCTCCTCTTGTCAGAAACAGTATGTAGGGTGCACTACGCGAGAAACACGAGAGCGTATACGTGAGCACCTCAATGACATTGAGAGAGGAAGGACAGCAACAGGGGCATCAAAGCATTTCATCCATGAACATGGAGGTAGTGCCAAATCATTCACCTGGATGATCATTGACATCATAAGGAATAAACCTAGGGGAGGTAGTAAGATTAAGGAACTCTACAAGAAAGAGGCATTCTGGATCTTTAAGCTATACACACGTATGCCAAATGGCATGAATATTGAGACGGATTTAATTAATCATTGGTAACCAATAGCATGAAAAACTTTTGTAAGGAATTAAATAAGATCAATCAATGTCAAAATAAGTGCCAAATATATAGAATAACAAGTCCGAGAAATTTTGTTAAACACATAGATAGCAGTAACAAAGTCCTAGCGGAACCTTAGGGTGTGTTTTTCTAATACAAAAAATGCTATTTATAACACACATAGTCCATAAGTGGCCTGTTTACAGAGTAGACTGTGTTAACTTTTAAAAGAGACCAAACATGAATATGAGAATAAAGCTACTAATAATTGATATTCAATTTTATAGTATGTTAAATTTGAAGCAGAGTAAGTTTGGTAAATTTAAAGCAATAATATCTATAGCTATAGGGAGTATAAGTTGCAAAATAAATGCATAAAAATAAAATCTAATATCAAAGGAATATATGTAGAGACATGTATTTATATTAGTCTATACATGTCATAAGGAATAGTTATGCAGAGATGCACTAAACTATATTGAAAGAACTATAGCTATAATAAGAATTACAATTATTTTACAATTATTAAAATTACTTCTAATCAATTGCTTCAATATACTCTGTTTATGTTCTTGCATGTATATGTATACATATAATCAATATGGTTTAGTATTAACAACAATATATAAACCAATATAGTCCCTAATGATGAGTTACACAGACTCAGTATGAATAGTCATAGTTTCCAACAAAGGGTTAAACATTAGAGTGGAGGTGTAGCACAGACAACCAATCAAACAATAGAGAGTGGAATAAAACCCCACAGCTGAAATTGACAAGAAGTGTCTATGAATAAGGCCAGTCAGGGCCGAAACATGTTAGACGTGTCTATTGTCTGTGCCATGTTTTTATGAATTTTGAAGCCATGAATTGTTTTAATGGAAGAAATAAAGGACTTTTTAGATTTTAACCAGTTGCCATTTTTCTTTTTGGTGTCTAAATGTAGCCACCAATCAGCGCTACCCAGGTGCTGAACCAAAAATGGCCCGGCTTGTAAGCTTAGATTCAAATAAAAATACCATGCGAATGAAGAAAAATTGATAATAGGAGTAAATTAGGAAGTTGCTTAAAATTGCATGCTATATCTGAATCATGAAAGTTTAATTTTGACTAGACTATCCCTTTAAATTCAATTGCAGCTAATAAAAAAATCTATGTGTGATATCATCTTATGTTATAGCAATCAAAACTATTATGTTTCTGAATTAAACTCTTCTGGTCAGGTAATAATGTGGCGCCACTTGTTGCTGCATTGATTCAAGGTCCATGGGTAATGTTTTTCTTTTAAATCCTAAGTAGTTATAACACCAGCCTATTATTATTATTAATTTATAGCATTGTTTTGTGAGAATTTATTCTAAATCATGTGACTTTCTAAAAATGTTTTTTTCTGTTTGTTTTTTTTACTAAAATACAAATGATCTACAAGGTTCAGATTTTGTCACCAACTATCAATGTGGGACATCGCTTTAAATACTAAGGGCTAGATAACAAGTGGAGCGCTATTTCACAATCCTGCTTGATTGTTAACAGCGCTAGAAGCATTTTGGGCTTTTTGGTTGCACTCATATTATGACTTGAAAGAAAACTGTAGCAAAAAAAGTGGAAAACAATAACACCCTACTTAAATGCAAATCTATCACATAGTCATGTGAGCTAAACCAACATGAAAATATATTTTACATTCCAATGTTCTTCACATAGCAGAACATACACATTTTTTCATATATATATAATGGTATATTGGTACAATATATATTTATATTGAAATTCGAAAACCAATATTCGAAATTAGAAAATTTGATTAGAACGGACGAATGTATAATTTTTTTTTTTGAATGTTGCAAAATATTCGTCCCTCTTTATTGCTGACCCTCTCCATGTGACACTGCAATTTCACTATAATTCTTCTTTTGTGTGAAGCTCAGCTCTCTATAAATACTCACTTTGTGTCAATAAAATCAGCGTCAGGAAAGTCCTCAATTTCATCCTGCACAGCTGTGCAAGTAAATCGTCGGCTGTAATGAAATAATAATTAGTGTTAGTTTTTACGCACAAATGGCGTTCAATAGCATATAATGTAGAAGTAATAACTTATTATGCAGAGACTAAAATATTTATTACTGAAATGGATCAACATGTTGTTTGTTGTCATAAAGTGTTTTTGCCCATTTAGTCTCTTTTTTACTTTGCCCCACATCACAAATCAAAAAGTTGCAGAACCTTCCCCTTGGAACACTGTTGTTTCACTGCTGTTCTTTTGTGTGACGCTTGGCTCTTTCATTTTATTCTCTTAACCAAACAACAATGGATAGAGCTTCACTCTAGATAATAAAATGGATAGAGCTTCACTCTAGATAAAAAAATGGATAGAGCTTCACTCTAGATAATAAAATGGATAGAGCTTCACTCTAAATAATAAAATGGTTAGAGCTTCACTCTAGATAATACAATGGATAGAGCTTCACTCTAGATAATAAAATGGATAGAGCTTCACTCTAGATAATACAATGGTTAGAGCTTCACTCTAGATAATAAAATGGTTAGAGCTTCACTCTAGATAATAAAATGGATAGAGCTTCACTCTAGATAATACAATGGTTAGAGCTTCACTCTAGATAATAAAATGGTTAGAGCTTCACTCTAGATAATAAAATGGTTAGAGCTTCACTCTAGATAATAAAATGGATAGAGCTTCACTCTAGATAATACAATGGATAGAGCTTCATCTAGATAATAAAATGGATAGAGTTTCACTCTAGATAATAAAATGGATAGAGCTTCACTCTAGATAATAAAATGGTTAGAGCTTCACTCTAGATAATAAAATGGTTAGAGCTTCACTCTAGATAATAAAATGGATAGAGCTCCACTCTAGATAATACAATGGTTAGAGCTTCACTCTAGATAATAAAATGGATAGAGCTTCACTCTAGATAATACAATGGTTAGAGCTTCACTCTAGATAATACAATGGATAGAGCTTCACTCTAGATAATAAAATGGATAGAGCTTCACTCTAGATAATACAATGGATAGAGCTTCACTCTAGATAATAAAATGGATAGAGCTTCACTCTAGATAATACAATGGATAGAGCTTCACTCTAGATAATACAATGGATAGAGCTTCACTCTAGATAATACAATGGATAGAGCTTCACTCTAGATAATACAATGGATAGAGCTTTACTCTAGATAATACAATGGATAGAGCTTCACTCTAGATAATAAAATGGATAGAGCTTCACTCTAGATAATAAAATGGATAGAGCTTCACTCTAGATAATACAATGGATAGAGCTTCACTCTAGATAATAAAATGGATAGAGCTTCACTCTAGATAATAAAATGGATAGAGCTCCACTCTAGATAATACAATGGTTAGAGCTTCACTCTAGATAATAAAATGGATAGAGCTTCACTCTAGATAATACAATGGTTAGAGCTTCACTCTAGATAATACAATAGATAGAGCTTCACTCTAGATAATAAAATGGATAGAGCTTCACTCTAGATAATACAATGGATAGAGCTTCACTCTAGATAATAAAATGGATAGAGCTTCAATCTAGATAATACAATGGATAGAGCTTCACTCTAGATAATACAATGGATAGAGCTTCACTCTAGATAATACAATGGATAGAGCTTTACTCTAGATAATACAATGGATAGAGCTTCTTTCTAGATAATAAAATGGATAGAGCTTCACTCTAGATAATAAAATGGATAGAGCTTCACTCTAGATAATACAATGGATAGAGCTTCACTCTAGATAATAAAATGGATAGAGCTTCACTCTAGATAATAAAATGGATAGAGCTTCACTCTAGATAATACAATGGATAGAGCTTCACTCTAGATAATACAATGGATAGAGCTTCACTCTAGATAATACAATGGATAGAGCTTCACTCTAGATAATACAATGGATAGAGCTTCACTCTAGATTATAAAATGGTTAGAGCTTCACTCTAGATAATAAAATGGTTAGAGCTTCACTCTAGATAATAAAATGGATAGAGCTTCACTCTAGATAATACAATGGATAGAGCTTCACTCTAGATAATACAATGGATAGAGCTTCACTCTAGATAATACAATGGATAGAGCTTTACTCTAGATAATACAATGGATAGAGCTTCACTCTAGATTATAAAATGGATAGAGCTTCACTCTAGATAATACAATGGATAGAGCTTCACTCTAGATAATAAAATGGATAGAGCTTCACTCTAGATAATAAAATGGATAGAGCTTCACTCTAGATAATACAATGGATAGAGCTTCACTCTAGATAATACAATGGATAGAGCTTCACTCTAGATAATAAAATGGATAGAGCTTCACTCTAGATAATACAATGGATAGAGCTTCACTCTAGATAATAAAATGGATAGAGCTTCACTCTAGATAATACAATGGATAGAGCTTCACTCTAGATTATAAAATGGATAGAGCTTCACTCTAGATTATAAAATGGATAGAGCTTCACTCTAGATAATACAATGGATAGAGCTTCACTCTAGATTATAAAATGGATAGAGCTTCACTCTAGATAATACAATGGATAGAGCTTCACTCTAGATTATGAAATGGATAGAGCTTCACTCTAGATAATACAATGGATAGAGCTTCACTCTAGATTATAAAATGGTTAGAGCTTCACTCTAGATAATACAATGGATAGAGCTTCACTCTAGATTATAAAATGGTTAGAGCTTCACTCTAGATAATACAATGGATAGAGCTTCACTCTAGATAATAAAATGGATAGAGCTTCACTCTAGATAATACAATGGATAGAGCTTCACTCTAGATAATACAATGGATAGAGCTTCCCTCTAGATAATAAAATGGATAGAGCTTCCCTCTAGATTATAAAATGAACTTGAAAAGTTCAGGGAACATTTTTTAATGTCACTTGTAGACATATGTAGCTTCTCTCCTAAATCTTAAAGTGACACTTAAGTCAAAATTAAACTTTCATGATTCAGAAAAAGCAGACAATTTAAGGATTTTTCCAATTTACATCCATTATCAAATTATGCACAATCTACTACCTACTGAGCATGTGCACAAGTTCACTGGGTATACATATACTAGTCTGTGATTGGCTGATGTATGTCACATGATACAGGGGGCCAGGAAAAAATCTACTGCTTTTGTGACGTTCAGAGTAAGTGATATTGCATTTTCTTTTTATTATGCACTTGTTAATTATGCAATTCTACTTACTGTATTTAGTGTACCTTTAAAAGCTTTATATGGATAACTACATTTCATCATTGATCCCTTTATTTGCTTCCTCCATATGAAAAGTATCAGAATTAGAAGTGCTAGATTCATGTATAATGACTCATAGGGGCAGATTTATTAAGCCGCCTAAGCATCTGTTTCCGCGCGAGCCTTCAGGGTCATAAGACCGCTGCTCCTTAACTCGTCCACCACCTCTGAGGCGGTGGACAGCAATCAGCCCGATCGGATACGATCAGGTTAGTTGACACCCCCTGCTAGCAACCGATTGACAAATTCATTACAGTAATTTACCTTTATACTTAGTACTTTGGGGGAGATTTAATAAGCAGCGAATGCTGCTTTCTACGCCCAAGGTTTCCGGGTCGCCGGAAACTTAAATTAAGAAGCAGCGGTTGTAAGATCGGAATAATTGACATTCCCTGCTAGCGGCCGATTGGCTGCGAATGTGCAGGTGGCGGCATTGCACAAGAATTTCACGAGAAATGCTTGTGCAATGATAAATGCTGACAGCGTATGTCCGCTCGCACTATGATAAATTAGCCCCATAATATTTAATAAAGTTTGACTTGTTTGAAAAAAAAAAAAATACAAGTCTGATTAATGCAGGGCAAGATGAGCCCATCCATTACATGTTTTTTTTATACTACTTATATGTGCTGTACATACTGTGTTCATTACAACCACTTTATTATTGCTAACATTTCTCATATGAGGTCATTCTACGTATCCAGTAGTCTTTTGGGTAATTAAAAAAACTCAGCAGTTCTTACTAATGTAAGAAAACTGTCTCAACCTGGCAACGCCTAACACCTTTCATATGTTTTTGGAAGAAAATAATGGACTTTCCTAAAAGCATCTCCTTACAAAGGACTGTGAGATAAAATATGTCCCCACCAAAATGTCTGAATTTAAAATAAAAGCCGATGAAATTGCAATATGTCAGTGCACTTAAACTTGTATTCACTTCCAGCGTTGTATGCAGAAGATTTTTAATCAACTGAATAAGTCTATTGTGAACATTCTCACTAGTATTCACGTGACAAGATTTATCAGGGAGGCCTTCATGAATAAAATGCTTAGAGAAATATAATAAAAGCTGTAAGAGAACTACAAACACAGACAATTAATATCCCTGTCCAATCCTCTCACCCCATATTGCATAGAAACATACAAAATACCTGTGATTTGTACATATAACACTTTAATTAAGGCACAGATTACTAATGTGCTCTGGTATTACAAATTGACAGCAATGCGAACGCAAGCTCACATTCCCAGTGCTGGGAAGCATTGTGCTCACGAGAGAGTGCTTCCATAGGCTCCAATGGGTGCCTCGTTCTCATGCAGTCAGAGATGGCCTCAGGACTTCAGCACAGAAAAGGTGGTAAGTTATGCAGCGATGGCAGCAAACTGTAACTATATACAGTATGTATTTGATTATATACAGATATAGTTATGTGTTTATATGTGTTTATACATATATTAACACATAAATATATATGTATATAAGAATATACAGTACATATATATTTAATCAGAACACACACCCCACTCCCGCCAACTTTAACCCCAAAATACTGCCTAGTAAAGTTGTTTTATTAAAAAATAAAAATGCTACAATATTTATTTTTTAATAAAATACACTACACTGTATTTTGTGGGCATTTGGGGGACATTTATAAAATTAACCAGAGATCTGATCTCTGGTTAGTTTTATAAGCGCTAATTTCTACCGGCAGCTCGGGGTAGCAATAATCAGCCACTTGTAATATCTGGTTATTTATCGAGCGCCGCAAACAGGCAAAGCTGATATTAATACAATTAATACAAAGGAGTCAATTTATCAAATGCTGGGCGACATGATTCACTGTAGTATACACTTTCGGCATTTAACATTGCACAAGCATTTCTTGGCCGCTAGCAGGGGGTGTCAATCATCCCGATCGGATCGGGATGATTGCAGTCCGCCACCTAAAAGGAATCTGCTGCTTATTAAATCTACCCCAAAGTACTAAGTATAAAGGTAATAAACCTCTTATTTTTACTGAATAAATTACTGCAATGAATTTGTCTCTACTCCCCATCTAGAAATGTAATTCAATGCCCTGAATGAGATACAGTACATTTCTAGTATACAATCAGCTAATCTTGCCTACATTTTTAGCTACTAAGAATCTTATAGTCAGATTATTATTAATGGAACTTCTGCTAGTCTTATAATATTTAATATTTTGTGTCACATAATTACGTACAATGGAGTAGATTTATTAAGCAGCGGTTGCTGCATTCTACGTCAATAGTTTCAGGCTCGCCTGAAACGTAAGTTAATGTCAGGGTGCCAGGAATCAGACTGAGACGAGAAGTGCAAAAATAATCACACCTTTATTAATAGCAAAAAAATAATAAAAAGTCCACAAGTCAAATAACAAGCCAGGAGTCAAAACCAGAGCTGGTAGTCAGACGAGCCGAGTCAGGAGCCAAAGCGAATAGTCAGACGAGCCGGAATCAGGAACAAGGAAAAAAGCAGTCAGGTACAAGCCAGGGATCAGGAACCAGGATGGACGTCAGGCAGCCAGGTAATACACAGGAACTCTCACAAACAGGTCTGAGACAACGCAAAGGCAAAGCATACTGAACAGAGGCCCTTTAAATATTAAGTGATGACATCACAATTCTGAGACTGCATCCTGTCTCACATGGATGATGCACACCAGTCTGGCCATAGATGGAAGTGTAGGAAATGAGCAGCATCCCCCACAATGCACCATAGTCAGGAAGAGAGGTGAGTAAAATGGCTGACAGCAGCACATGGCAAACAACAGGGAAAAAAACCCTGATAGTACCCTCCCCTCAACGACCCCTCCCCATGGGAGGAGAAAAGGCTTATTGGGGAAACGGGCATGGAAGGCACGGAGGAGGGCGGGAGCTGAACATCAGAGGAGGGAACCCAAGAACGCTCCTCCGGACCGTAGCCCCTCCAGTGAACCAAATACTGTACACGGGGATGAGGCAACACAGTGGTAAACCGATTACAAACCAATGGTTTCAAGAGGGAGACATGAAAAACATTGGAGATGCGCATAGCAGGAGGAAGGTCAAGAGCGTAGGCCACAGGATTAACCCGTCGGAGTATTCGAAAAGGACCAACATAACGGGGAGCCAATTTATTGGAAGGCACACGAAGGTTCAAGTTGCGGGAGGACAGCCAAACTCTCTCACCAACCTGGTAGGAAGGTGCGGGCAGACACCTACAATCAGCCTGGAACTTTTGGCGCTGCATAGAACGATGAAGGCAATCCTGAATCTGCACCCACGTGGAACGGAGTTGCCGGAGATGCTCCTCCAAAGCCGGAATACCCTGAGACATGAATGAATCGGGCAACAAGGATGGTTGAAACACATAATTCGCCATGAACGGGGATAACTTGGAGGAAGCATTAATAGCACTATTACGAGCAAACTCTACCCAAGATAACAGTTCAGACCAATTATTGTGGTGATCTGAGACATAGCAATGGAGGAACTGTTCCAGAGCTTGATTAGACCATTTCGCAGCCCCATTAGATTGAGGGTGATATGCCGAGGAGAAGGAAAGCTGGATCCCCATTTGGGCACAAAAGTAACGCCAAAATCTGGAGAAAAACTGGCTACCCCGGTCCGACACTATCTCCTTAGGTAACCCATGTAAACGCAAGACCTCTCAGGCAAAGATCAAAGCAAGCTCCTGAGCTGTAGGCAGCTTTATCAAGGGAATGCAATGTGACATTTTAGAAAAACGGTCAACCACCATAAGGATAACAGTATTGCCATTAGAAACAGGGAGCTCGACAATGAAGTCCATGGAAAAATGTGTCCAAGGACGCTCACCATTAGCAATAGGTTGAAGAAGACCCACAGGAAGACGTCGAGGAGTCTTATTCTGTGCACAAACTGAGCAGGAGGCAACATACGCAGCAATATCAGAACGAAGACCTGGCCACCAGAATTGTCGAGTGACAGACCAAATTATTTGGTTCTTGCCTGGGTGACCTGCGGCTTTAGGATAGTGGTAAGTGTGCAAAAGTTTAGTTGGAAGATTCTCAGGAACAAAACACTTACCACTAGGTTTCTAAGGAGGTGCATTGGTTTGTGCAGCCAGGATCTCCTCCCCAAGGGAGAACTCAAATTAGTACGTATGGTAGCCAAAATATGGTCAGGAGGTATAACAGGAGTAGGTACAGACTCCTCCTTGGACAGAGGTGAAAATTGTCGAGAGAGGGCATCAGCCCTAGCATTCTTACTACCAGGCAGGTAGGAGACCACATAATTAAACCGAGACAAAAATAGTGCCCATCTGGCCTATCGGGGCGACAAACGTTTTGCTTCAGATAGATAAGTTAAATTCTTGTGGTCAGTAAGAATGAGCACTGGCACGCTAGTACCCTCGAGAAGATGCCTCCGTTCCTTGAGTACCAAAATTATGGCCAGTAATTCCCTGTCACCAATTTCATAATTGCATTCCACTGGAGACAATTTCTTAGAGAAGAAACCACACGGATGCAAGGAACCATCAGGCGTAGGACGTTGAGACAAGAGGGCACCTACTCCAGTCTCAGATGCATCGACCTCAAGAACGAAAGGCAGGAGAGGGTTAGGATGAGCCAGAACTGGAGCGGTAGCAAAGGCAGTCTTAAGACTAACAAAGGCCTTAATGGCAGTAGGTGACCAATGGAGTGGATTATTCTCTTTACGGGTCATGTCTGTGATAGGTTTGACCAAGGAAGAAAAGTTTTTAATAAACTTTCTATAGTAATTGGCGAACCCCAAAAAACGTTGAATAGACCGAAGACCAACTGGGCGAGGCCACTGCAGAACTGCAGATAACTTGTCAGGATCCATGGAGAACCTTGCAAAGGAGATAACATACCTAGGAAGGTTACTTGAGTCTGATGGAACTCACATTTCTCGAGTTTACAAACAGGCCGTTCACACGTAGTCTCTGAAGAACCTGTGTAACATCAGAATGATGAGCCTCAAGTGTGGGTGAGTGTAAGAGGATGTCTTCTAAGTACACCACAACACACTGTTGCAACATATCTCGTAGGACATCATTAATAAATTCCTGAAAAACAGCAGGAGAATTACATAGGCCAAAGGGCATTACAAGATACTCATAATGCCCGCTCCTGGTGTTAATGCTGTTTTCCATTCGTGACCCTCCTTAATCCTAATGAGATTGTACGCTCCTCTCAAATCAAGTTTAGTAAAGACCGTAGCTCCCTTGAGGCGGTCGAAGAGTTCCGTAATGAGCGGAATAGGGTAAGCATTCTTAATGGTAAGACGATTAAGACCCCTATAATCGATACATGGTCTTAACTCGCCACCCTTTTTCTTCACAAAGAAGAAGCCAGCCCCTGCAGGAGAGCAGGATTTGCGGATGATTCCCGCGACAGAGCATCGGCAACATACTCCTCCATAGCACAATTCTCTGCAACAGACAGAGGGTACACCCGGCCCTGAGGAGGAATGGCTCTGGGTTGCAGGCACAGTCGTAAGACCGGTGAGGAGGCAACGTACCGGCAAGCACCTTGTCAAACAGGTATAGGAACTCTCGGTACTCCTCTGGCAATTGAGATACCGAAGAAGTGCACAAGACTTTAACTGGTTTCCGAAGACAAGTGGAAATACATTGCAGTGACCACAACAAAATTTCGGACCTGCGCCAGTCGAGACTAGGATTGTGCTTTTGGAGCCAGGGATAACCCAGAACAACCGGAAAATGCGGAGAGTTTATCACCTGGAGGGTTTCAAAATGGAGAGCCCCAACAGCCATGGACAACGGAGCAGTTTCGTGAGTAACGAGCGCGGGCTGAAGGGGCCTGCCATCAATGGCCTCAATAGCAAGCGGAACGGACCGAGGCAAAACAGGAATGGAGTGCTTTGATACAAAAGCACTGTCAATGAAATAGCCCACAGCACCGGAGTCAACAAGAGCCTGAGTGACTATGGAGGAGTCCACGCAGGAAAGGACAACCGTGACAAAAGGTTTCTCCTTAAGCGGTTCCGGGGACAAGGATAAACCACCCAAGGTCCGCCCCCGACAGGACCTTAGGTGTGAGTGTTTCCCGGCCGTGTAGGACAAGATTTCAAAACGTGGCCCTGTAACCCACAATAGAGGCAGAGCCCCTCCCTCCTCCTAAAGGCCCTCTCCGCCGCGGAGAGACGTGTGAATCCCAACTGCATTGGCTCAGCAGTACCTGGTGACTCGGGACCAGGAGGCATGGGAGGAGAGGGAGGCATGGGTTGGAACGAACACGTAGGAGACAACGGAACAGGAGGCTTCCGCAAGCGCTCCTTGAAAGAGGGCCTCTCTCTGAGTCTGATGTCAATTAGGATCAAAAAAGACACCAATGCCTCAAGATCCTCTGGTAAATCTCTGGCAGCAACTTCTTCTTTAATCACATCAGAGAGCCCATGAAAGAAGGCAGCAACAAGGACTTCATTGCTCCAACCTACCTCTGCGGCAAGCGTACGGAACTCAATGGCATACTGAGTAACAGATCTTGTACCTTGCTGAATGGACATGAGTCGTTTAGCAGCAGAGGAGGAGCGAGCCGGAACATCAAAACCCTTCGAAAGGAGGCTACAAATTCAGGGTAATTTGAAATCACAGGTTTATTTGTCTCCCACAAGGGATTAGCCCTGGCAAGAGCTGTGTCAGAGAGTAACGAGATGAAAAATCCCACCCTAGCTCTGTCAGAGGGAAACGCCTGAGGTAACATCTCAAAGTAAATGCCCACCTGGTTCAAAAACCCTCTGCACTGAATACGATTACCTCCATATTGCTGAGGTAGAGGTGCAGAACAGGACATGCTCCTGGTAGGCATAAGTGCAGCAGCGGAAACAGGAGCAGCCATAACTTGCGGGACACTTTGGTCCAAATGTGCAGTGCGAGTCAGCAGGGTTTGCAGGTCTAGTGCAAATTGATCCAAGCGGTGATCATGTTCATCCATCCTGGAAATTATGGCAGGTAAAGGTGGATTATTAGCACCATCAGGATTCATGGCCTTTGCGTAATGTCAGGGTGCCAGGAATCAGACTGAGACGAGAAGTGCAAAAATAATCACACCTTTATTAATAGCAAAAATAATAATAAAAAGTCCACAAGTCAAATAACAAGCCAGGAGTCAAAACCAGAGCTGGTAGTCAGACGAGCCGAGTCAGGAGCCAAAGCGAATAGTCTGACAAGCCGGAATCAGGAACAAGGAAAACAGCAGAGTCATTGATCAGGAACCAGGAAGGACGTCAGGCTGCCAGGTAATACACAGGAACTCTCACAAACAGGTCTGAGACAACGCAAAGGCAAAGCATACTGAACAGAGGCCCTTTAAATAATAAGTGATGACATCACAATTCTGAGACTGCATCCTGTCTCACATGGATGATGCACACCAGTCTGGCCATAAATGGAAGTGTAGAAAATGAGCAGCATCCCCCACAATGCACCATAGTCAGGAAGAGAGGTGAGTAAAATGGCTGCCAGCAACACATGGTAAACAACAGGGAAAAAAACCCTGACAGTTAAGAATCAGCATTCATTAGACCACTGCTCCTAACTTCTGCCACCTTTTAGTGAAATCATCCCAATCTGATCAGGATGATTGGCACCCCCTGCTAGCGGCTGCCGTTGAGCAGGGAGGCAGCATTGCACAAGCATTTCACTAGAAATGCTTGTGCAATGATAAATGCCTGACAGCGCATGCTGTTGGCCTTTAGTGATGTCGAGCGGACATGATTCGCTATAGTGAATCATGCCCACTGGACATATGGTAAATCTACCACAATGTATCTATCATTTACCGGATACTACATAGAAAAAACAATTTTAAATGTTCAGTGACAAAAGAAAGTTTTTAAAAGCAAACCTAGTACAATTACTATAACTTAGCAATATAGTAATAAAAAAATTATTTTTTAACCCCCAAATTATAACTTTTAAAAAAGATATTCAAGTACAAAAATATATTTTATTAGTTTTTTTAACGATTTTCCTAAATTATCTTCTGTCTTTATGAGTGACATATTCTAAAGAGTTAAACATGTTGTCTTAATCATGTATTCAGATTGGTCATGAGACAATAAGCCAATCAAAAATAGTCTATGCACATATAAACAAAATCACTGGATGTAATCTCATTTGGAGTATGAAACGTGTTTGGCATTTGGGCTACTCTAAGTAATAAAAAAAAAAAATTCTTCCATTGACTGTTAAAAAGATTATGGTTAATCATGTGTCTGAATAGTGTAAGTAATATCACTTTCAAGGTTATGGGGTTGAATTATCATTGTGCGAGCAGACATGATCCGATATTGCGGATTATGTCCGCTGCACATCGATATAATGGCCGACAGCATACGCTCTCGGCATTATCATTGCACCAGCAGTTCTTGTGAACTGCTGGTGCCAATGCCGGGCCCCTGCAGATTTGCGGCCAATCGGGCGCTAGCAGGGGGTGTCAATCAACCTGATCGTATTCAATCCGGTTTGATTACTGGCGATGTCTGTCCGCCCCCCTCAGAACAGGTAGACAAGTTATGGAGCAGCAGTCTTTAGACCACTGCTTCATAACTTGTGTTTCCGGCCAAGGCCTGAAGGCGTCGCCAGAAACACGGGGCATCAAGCTCCATACGGAGTTTGATAATTATGCCCCTATGAGACAACCTCTAGACAAGTATATTGTAACCTAAATGACATCCCTAGACAATCTATTCATCATTGAGCTCTGCATTTAAAGGGATATGAAACTCAAAAATGTTAATTTGTGATTCAGACAGAGCATACATATTTAAAAAAGTTTCCAATTTACTTTAATTATATTTCCTCGTTCCCATTCTATTCTTTGTTGAAGAGATACCTAGATAGGTGTCTGAAGCACTATATGGCAGGAAATAGAGCTGCCATTTAGTGCTCTCGCAAATAGATACGATTCCTGCAAAACTGCTGCCATACAGTATAGTGCTCCAGAGTCCCACACACATGCACAATCCTGAGCTTTACATCCCTTCTTTTCAATAGAAAGATATAAAGAAATAGATGAACATTTGATATAGAAATAATTTGAAAATTGCATACCCAAATTTTGGGTTTCACATGCCTTTATTGTTGCTAGAATAAACATAAAAAAGGTTTTTTAGTTTAAAAGTAAACATCTGTGACAATGTCATAGTACATAAGTAAAAACATAAAGAAATAAAAAAATAAGCCCATTAATAAATTAAAAAATAATATAGAACAAAATAAAAAAGAGAGAACAACTATTGTGGCTGTTAATACTTACAAGAATTTACGAATACGCCCAAAAAATGATCGGTTACGACCCATTTTTTATTCAGGCGATGTAGCAAAACAGAATATATAAATCTGGAAAAAATTAAAGAGAAGAGTTGTGTTAATAGATACAGTATAAATTAATTCCCTAAGGGCTATGAGATTACAAGTTGCACCTTAACTGTTGTGTGCAAGTGATAAGGAGTTTGTCGCGGTTGTTTGCTCGCATCGGGGGTAGCGTGCGTATTAGTAGTTGAAAGTAAACGTGTTTGCTCGAGTGCAATTTAATTTAACGTGTATTGGGATAGCGCAAGTTCAGAGCTCTGGTTAACTGTGATGCTCCAATAAAAAGTTGCACAAAACACATCAAAAATACCTTTAAAAGTACAGTTAGACTCATAACATTAGCTAATAAAAATTATTTTAAAAAAATTGCAAGAAAAATTTATATGGGCTTAAAGATATGGGGTATCAGGTGGCAGACAAAGGGCTTTAAAACCCCCCATCATATACTATATGTATATATATATATATCTTTGAAAAATAATATTTTACTCCAGTAACGTTTCAGTGTTTTACCACCGTCCTCAGACCATTAGCGTGTGCTGGCATTACAAAGTGGAGTCAAATATCGCTTTTATGAAAGCGATATTTAGTGCTCCACTTGTAATCTGGCCTTAAACTTGGAAAATAATATTTCTGTAGGTTTTCAGACTTAAAGTTAAATACGTTTATGAGACCTTATTTTTATTTGCCTTTTTTAAATTGAATTATTGAATTGTATGTACTTTGTACAAAATGAAGATAACACCATAAGCACTGCTCAATATGTAATATAAAGAAATATTATAGATATGAAAGTAATATGGCAGGCATTGGTCAGGTCATCCTCATCTGTCCATTTCTACTGGGTATAACCTTCACCCTATAATAAGTCCTACCCTTGTTTATCCCTCACACAACAAGAGGGGCCAGAAACAGTCAAACTACAAATGACAAATAAATGATCATGTCAATCAATTTTTAATGTGTTAAAAAAAAGTAGATGGTCACATGACTGAGATGGAGATTACAATATATGAATGCTCATTTTACACAAATCACTTCTACTAGCATAGGATTAAGAAGTGATTCCAATCATAAAATCATATATCATTGCTATTTAATAATAATTTACCAGAAAATGTCCTGGAAGCACAGTGGCACTCCTGAACTGGTCAGTCTCTGGAACAGAGTCGTTTGAAACTGTTAAATGGCCAACAGTAAAGCTATGGTTGGCTTTGTGATGTAACATTCTGTGAAGTCACTCTAGCTGTTATGGCAGTTTGCACTCTTTTGATACCTGGTTCACTCAATTTAAAGACTAATTTTAAACATACATTAATATCCGTTAGGGTTTATTTTTATTATTTTGAGACAAAAGAAAAAAATCTCTGTAGCTGCCTTAAAGGGTCATGTGACCTTACCTTATTCTTTCATGATTCAGATAGAGCATACAATTTTAAACAACTCACTTTTCTCTACTATGCTTTTTTTCTGTTGATATCTTTGTTGAAAAGCATACCTAGGTAGGCTTATGAGGTGAAAACTAGCTGCTGATTGGTGGCTGCATATTTAGTTTCTTGTCATTGGCTCACCAATGTGTTCAGCTAGATCCCAGCAGTGCATTGCTGCTCCTTCTAGAAAGGGTACCAAGAGAATAAAGCAAAATTGAAAATAGAAGCATATTGAAAAGTTGTTTATCTGAATCATGAAAGAAAATGTGGGGTTTTATATAAAGCAATCTTTGAGTATCATGTTTACTATGTTCAAACTTAAGTCAAACACATACAGTGACCAATTTATAATGAAATTAAACATTCTAAATATGATTTAAAACAAACAGATCTAGCACTATAAATACTTCCTCAGTATTCTCAGACTAATCTTTTCTTTGAATGCATCATTCTATCTAGCATTTATTTAGGGCCAGATTACGGGTGGAACGCAATATTGCTCTCCACTCGTAATAACAACGCACGCAATTGTGCGCTGGTATTTTAAGTGGCTTGCAATGCGAACACGTGTTTGCATTGCATGGAAGCTCTGCGCTCAATAGAGCGCGTTTCCATGAGCTCCAATGGGAGCCAATTTCTCATGCCTTGAGACTAAGGGGCATATTTATGATTGTGCGAGCGAACATGATCCGATAAAGCTGATCATGTCCGCTGCATATTGATAAATGCCGATAGCATACGCTCTCTGCATTTATCATTGCATTCTTGTGAACTGCTGGTGCAATACCGCCCCTGTAAGGGGTGTCACTCAACCTGATCGTATTCGATCGGGTTGATTTCTGTCAATTTCTGTCCGCTGCCTCAGAGCAGGCGGACAGGTTATGGAGCAGCGGTCTTTAGACCGCTGCTTCATAACTTCTTTTTCCGGCGAGCCTTCAGGCTCGCCAGAAACACGGAGCTTGATAACTATACCCCACAGCATGAGAACTAGCGCAGCAAAGGGGGTAAGTCACGCATCGATGGGCAGCAAATGTAAATGTATAAATATATACCTGTATGTATATGAATATATACATATATATATGTATGTGTTAATATGTGTTTTTACATAAGTGTATACGTATATAAGCATATACATATATATTTATGTGTTAATATGTGTTTATACAGTGTATATGTATATAAGCATATACATATATATGTATGTGTTAATATGTGTTTCTACATAAGTGTATACGTATATAAGCATATACATATATATGTATGTGTTAATATGTGTTTCTACATAAGTGTATACGTATATAAGCATATACATATATATGTATGTGTTAATATGTGTTTCTACATAAGTGTATACGTATATAAGCATATACATATATATTTATGTGTTAATATGTGTTTATACATAAGTGTATACGTATATAAGCATATACATATATATGTATGTGTTAATATGTGTTTATACATAAGTGTATACGTATATAAGCATATACATATATATTTATGTGTTAATATGTGTTTATACATAAGTGTATAGGTATATAAGCATATACATATATATTTATGTGTTAATATGTGTTTATACATAAGTGTATATGTATATAAGCAGATACATATATATGTATGTGTTAATATGTGTTTATACATAAGTGTATACGTATATAAGCAGATACATATATATTTATGTGTTAATATGTGTTTATACATAAGTGTATACGTATATAAGCATATACATATATATTTATGTGTTAATATGTGTTTATACATAAGTGTATACGTATATAAGCATATACATATATATTTATGTGTTAATATGTGTTTATACATAAGTGTATACGATATAAGCAGATACTATATATGTATGTGTTAATATGTGTTTATACATAAGTGTATACGTATATAAGCAGATTGTATGAGGTCATATCGGTATATAGTGCCTTGCCTCAAGTATATTAGAGAGACCAAGGGCCTATTTATAAAAGGTCTGTCAGATATGATCAGACAGTGCGATCAGGTCCGACAGACCTCGCTGAAAGCGGAGAGCAATACGCTCTCCGCATTCAGCAATGCACCAGCAGCTCTTGTGAACTGCTGGTGCAACGCCGCCCCCTGCAGTTTCGCGGCCACACCACTAGCAGGGGTGTCAATCAACCCGATCGTATTCAATCGGGTTTAATTGCGGCAATGTCTGTCGCCTCTTGAGAGCAGACGGACAGGACAGATTATGGAGCAGCGGTCTTTAGATTGCTGCTCCATAACTTGTGTTTCTGGCGAGTCTAAAGGCTTGCCAGAGACACGGGCCCTCAAGCTCCATATGGAGATTGATAAATGTGCCCCAAAAGTTTTAGGTCATTATAAGATTTAATATTTCTATTCTCTATATCTAAAAATGTGACTGATCTTATAGAGTCCCTTAACACTCCACCTTATTAAATTTAAAGGGACACTGAACCCATTTTTTTTATTTTGTGGTTCAGATAGAGCGTGCAATTTTAAGCAACTTTCTAATTTACTCCTATTATCAATGTTTCTTCATTCTCTTGTTATCTTTATTTGAAAAAGAAGGCATCTAAGCTTTTTTTTAGGTTCAGAACTCTGGACATCACTTTTTTATTGGTGATGATTTATCCACCAATCAGCAAGAACAACCCAGGTTGTTCACCAAAAATAGGCCGCATCTAAACTTACATTCTTGCATTTCAAATAAAGATACCAGAGAATTACAATTGATAATTTGATTACAATTTGATAATAGGAGTAAATTAGAAAGGTGCTTAAAATATTATGCTCTATCTGAATCCTGAAAGAAAAAAATGTGGGTTCAGTGTCCCCTTTAACAGTATCATCCATGCCCTCGGGAGAATCTGGATTCATATTATACTCATATTAAAGAGCCCAAAATTATTTTTTATATCACACAGACGCCAGTGTAGTGTGTGTTAACATCTGCATGTTGGATAGCGCAAGTGAGCTATTTCCTGTACATAAAATACTTTATTAAAAATATATAT
>NW_026511221.1:0-4616 GCF_027579735.1 Bombina bombina | reverse complement strand
TTGAATGTCAAAATTTTCAATCACATAAATTAATTAAAAATCTAATGTTATAGCTAAAAGAAAGCATATATAAAATTTGAATATTAGCAATTATATGTTTGATAAATATTCAAAATTTGATTAGAACGGACGAATGTATAAATATTGTTTTTGAATGTTGCAAAATATTCGGCCAGCTCTATTGCTGACCCTCTCCATGTGACACTGCTATTTCACTATAATATAACAATAAATATTGATTCTTATAGAATTTGTTTTAAATATATAGCTTTAATTTATCACCTCTGTGCTTTTTCAAATTCTTTCCAAATGGCTGTGTACATTGATAACTCACCTCTGAAATGCCAGTATATCTGGGCTATCTGGCTGTGTTATAGAGATGTCTTCAATTCTGTTAGGAAGTGAAAAGGTGGTGTTAGATAATATATTAGTGCTTTACTGAAATGTATCTCTTAAAGGAATAGTCTAGTCAACATTATACGTCCATGATTCAGATAGAGCAATTTTAAGCAACTTTCTAATTTACTCCTATTATCAATTTTTCTTTGTTCTCTTGGTATCTTTATTTGAAAAGGCAAGAATGTAAGCATAGGAGCTGGCCCATTTTTGGTTCAGCACTTGGGTAGCACTTTCTGATTGGTGTCTAAATGTAGCCATCAATCAGCAAGCGCTACCCATGTCCTGAACCAAAAATGGCCCGGCTCGTAAGCTTAGATTCAAATAAAAATACCACGCGAACAAAGAAAAATTGATAATAGGAGTAAATTAGAAAGTTGCTTAAAATTGCATGCTCTATCTGAATCATGAAAGTTTAATTTTGACTTGACTATCCCTTTAAATTCAATTGCAGCTAATAAAAAAATCTATGTGTGATATCATCTTATGTTATAGCAATCAAAACTATTATGTTTCTGAATTAAACTCTTCTGGTCAGGTAATAATGTGACGCCACTTGTTGCTGCATTGATTCAAGGTCCATGGGTAATGCTTTTCTTTTAAATCCTAAGTAGTTATAACGCCAGCCTATTATTAATATTAATTTATAGCATTGTTTTGTGAGAATTTATTCTAAATCATGTGACTTTCTAAATTTTTTTATTTTTTTTACTAAAATACAAATGATCTACAAGGTTCAGATTTTGTCACCAACTATCAATGTGGGACATCGCTTTAAATACTAAGGGCTACATAACAAGTGGAGCGCTATTTCACAATCCCGCTTGATTGTTAACAGCGCTAGAAGCATTTTGCACTCATATTATGACTTGAAAGAAAACTGTAGCAAAAAAAGTGGAAAACAATAACACCCTACTTAAATGCAAATCTATCACATAGTCATGTGAGCTAAACCAACATGAAAATATAAATATTTTACATTCCAATGTTCTTCAGATAGCAGAACATACACATTTTGTCATATATATATAATGGTATTTTGGTACATATATATTTATATTCAGATTCAAAAACCAATATTCAAAATTAGAATGTTAGAAAAACATTCAAAATTTGATTAGAACGGACGAATGTATACATTATTTTTTTTTTTGAATGTTGCAAAATATTTGGCCCTCTTTATTGCTGACCCTCTCCATGTGACACTGCTATTTCACTATAATTCTCTTTTGTGTGAAAGCTCACTCTCTATAATACTTTCTTTGTGTCAATAAAATCAGCGTCAGGAAAGTCCCTCAATTTCATCCTGCACAGCTGTGCAAGTATAATCGTCGGCTGTAATGAAATAATAATTAGTGTTAGTTTTTACGCACAAAATGGCGTTCAGCAATAGCATATAAGTTTGAAGTGAGAAACTTATTATGCAGGAGCTAACCAATAAGTTAACACTGAAAGGGAGTCATCAGGCAGTTTGTTCTCATAAGAGTTTTTTGCCAAGTTTAGTCTCTTTTGTACTTGTGCCCACATCACAAATCAAAATGTTGCAGAAACTCTTCCACTTGGAACACTGTTGTTTCACGTGGCTGTTCTTTGTGTGACGCTTGGCTCTTTCATTTTAGTCACTTATTAGAGGGAGTTTCCCCAGGTCTGTTATTCCAGCGCAGGAACTATCGCTAGACCTGACTCTAGCCATACATAAACCCAATGGATAGAGCTTCACTCTAGATAATAAAATTGATAGAGCTTCACTTCTAAGATAATACAATGGATAGAGCTTCACTCTACGATAATAAAATGGATCTAGTGTTCACTCTAGATAATAAAACGGATAGAGCTTCACTCCTAGATAATAAAATGGTTAGAGCTTCAATCTAGATAATAAAATGGGTTAGAGCTTCACTCTAGATAATAAAATGGATAAGCTGCTAACTCTAGATAATACAATGGTTAGAGTCTTGCACTCTAGATAATAAAAATGGATAGAGCTTCACTCTAGAGTAATACAATGGTTAGAGCTTCACATCTAGTTAATACAATTGATAGAGCTTCCACTCTAGATAATAAAATGAGGATTGTGTTCACTCTAGATAATACAATGGATAGAGCTTCACTCTAGATATTAAATGGAATAGAGCTTCACTCTAGTTTATACAATGGATTGAGCTTTACTCTTGAATACAATGGTTAGAGCTTCACTCTAGATAATAAAATGGATAGAGCTTCACTCTAGATAATACAATGGATAGAGCTTCACTCTAGATAATAAAATGGATAGAGCTTCACTCTAGATAATAAAATGGATAGAGCTTCACTCTAGATAATAAAATGGATAGAGCTTCACTCTAGATAATAAAATGGATAGAGCTTCACTCTAGATAATAAAATGGATAGAGCTTCCACTCTAGATAATAAAATGGTTAGAGCTTCACTCTAGATAATAAAATGGATAGAGCTTCACTCTAGATAATACAATGGTTAGAGCTTCACTCTAGATTAATACAATGGATAGAGCTTCACTCTAGATAATAAAATGGATAGAGCTTCACTCTAGATAATACAATGGATAGAGCTTCACTCTAGATAATAAAATGGATAGAGCTTCACTCTAGATAATACAATGGATAGAGCTTCACTCTAGATAATACAATGGATAGAGCTTCACTCTAGATAATAAAATGGATAGAGCTTCACTCTAGATAATAAAATGGATAGAGCTTTCACTCTAGATAATACAATGGATAGAGCTTCACTCTAGATAATACAATGGATAGAGCTTCACTCTAGATAATAAAATGGATAGAGCTTCACTCTAGATAATACAATGGATAGAGCTTCACTCTAGATAATAAAATGGATAGAGCTTCACTCTAGATAATAAAATGGATAGAGCTTCACTCTAGATAATACAATGGATAGAGCTTCACTCTAGATTATAAAATGGATAGAGCTTCACTCTAGATAATAAAATGGATAGAGCTTCACTCTAGATAATAAAATGGATAGAGCTTCACTCTAGATAATAAAATGGATAGAGCTTCACTCTAGATAATACAATGGATAGAGCTTCACTCTAGATAATACAATGGATAGAGCTTCACTCTAGATAATAAAATGGATAGAGCTTCACCTCTAGATAATACAATGGATAGAGCTTCACTCTAGATAATACAATGGATAGAGCTTCACTCTAGATAATACAATGGATAGAGCATCACTCTAGATTAATAAAATGGATAGTGCTTCACTCTAGATAATACAATGGACTAGAGCTTCACTCTAGATAATACAATGGATAGAGCTTCACTCTAGATAATACAATGGGATAGAGCTTACACTCTAGATAATAAAATGGATAGAGCTTAACTCCTAGATAATTACAATGGATAGAGCTTCACTCTAGATAATACAATGGATAGAGCTTCCTCTAGATAATACAATGGATAGTAGCTTCACTCTAGATAATACAATGGATAGAGCTTCACTCTAGATATAAAATGGCATAGAGCTTCACTCTAGATAAAACAATGGATAGACTTCACATCTAGATAATAAAATTGGATAGAGCTTCACTCTAGATAATAAAATGGATAGAGCTTCACTCTAGATAATACAATGTATAGAAGCTTCACTCTAGATAATACAATGATAGAGGCTTCGCTCTAGATACTACAATGGATCAGAGCTTTCACTCTAGAATAATACAATGGATAGAGCTTCACTCAGATTATAAAATGGATAGAGCTTCACTCTAAGTAATACAATGGATAGAGCTTCACTCTAGATAATACAATGGATAGAGCTTCACTCTAGATTATAAAATGGATAGAGCTTCACTCTAGATAATACAATGGGTAGAGCTTCACTCTAGATTATGAAATGGATAGAGCTTCACTCTAGATAATACAATGGATAGAGCTTCACTCTAGATTATAAAATGGTTAGAGCTTCACTCTAGATAATACAATGGATAGAGCTTCACTCTAGATTATAAAATGGATAGAGCTTCACTCTAGATAATACAATGGATAGAGCTTCACTCTAGATAATAAAATGGATAGAGCTTCACTCTAGATAATACAATGGATAGAGCTTCACTCTAGATAATACAATGGATAGAGCTTCCCTCTAGATAATAAAATGGATAGAGCTTCCCTCTAGATTATAAAATGAACTTGAAAAGTTCAGGGAACATTTTTTAATGTCACTTGTAGACATATGTA
>NW_026511220.1:0-139956 GCF_027579735.1 Bombina bombina | reverse complement strand
TATATAATATTATAGAACCTTCTCTAATTCCCAACGTGTCCCTCTCTCCAGCTCAACCGGTCAATAAACCTAATTTAACTTAATGTTTATAATTTGTTCTATATGATATGTGAAATCATTGCCCTGAGAGCAAACAAAAAGCTTCCAGATATTACAAAACTTTTCCCCTGAATTCCCTCCTATTTTAAGATCATAAGCCGCTTTAATTGCTGCATCTAATAGTAATTTCCTTACTTCCGTTATTGACGGAACTTTATCTATAATCCAGTATCTAAAAATGAGTGTTCTAGTGATTGTTAATGCTACCACCAGAAAATTGATATCTCTATCCCATGAAGAATGGGATCTAAGAAAAAAAATAGATTCCTTGGTTAAGTAGATTTTCCTTTTAAATATAGTGGAGAAAAAGAATTCCAATTTCTTCCAGAATTGATTTAATTTAGGGCAATTCCATATCAGATTAATTAAATCTGGATCAATCGAATGACATTTAGAACAACAATTAAGCACATTTTTATTCCATTTTGCCACTCTACGTGGAATAAAATAATCCCTATGTAATAGTCTGAATTGAATTTCTCTATGGTAAGATGAAGGGAGTAGCTTTTGAGTGGTAATTAGACTTTTCAATAGTATTTTTTCCAGATTAGAGGAATCAACCGCTGATGTCCAATAAGATGCCAATTCTGTTAATGCTAAATTTTCATCTAAAGACAGTAATAGTTTATATATATATAAAAGATAACAGACCTTTTCTAACTTTAGCAACATCAATTAAAGGATGAATCTTCCATAGTTGAGGAGCTATCCTAGTCAGTTTAAGGATATAATCCTTAACTTGTAGAAAATAAAACATATGTTTCTTTTGTACTTCGGGAAATTTTTCTTGAAACCTATCAAATGTATATACTTTATTCGTGGTGTAGTTATAAAAATCATTCACTACTAATGGTCTCTCTGGAGACCATTTCTTAAAGATATCCGATTTACCTAAGGGGAAATGAGGATTACCGCTTATCGGCATCCATTTTGAGATATTTTGGCTTGTTCCAATACTGGTAGACAGATTTCTCCATACTTTTATTATATCCCTATACAAGGGGTGTAACAGAAAGCTCTTACCTAGCTCTCTGTTTGTGGCACAGAGTACATAGTTTAAAGATAACGGCAAACAGACTTGGTTCTCTATGGACTCTTCGGAGTATAAAAAAGGACCTTGATAACCAATCAAGGGGGAAGCGTAGAATTGCCGCCTGGTTGTAGCGCTCTAAATTAGGTAGAGCCAGGCCCCCTTTATTATAGGGCTGGTATAGTTTAGTTAGTTTCAACCTTGGTTTTCTCCCACTCCATAGGAACAGCCTTAGTGATTGATTAAAACGGTTTAAGTCATTTCTATCTATCAAAAAAGGAAGCATCCTTAACGTATATAGAATCTTAGGAATAATAAACATCTTAAAAAGGGAAATTTTTCCCGACAACGATACCGGAAGTGATGCCCATGATTTTAATTTGTTTCTACTGTCCTCTAGTATTATACCAAAATTGTCTTTATACCAATCTGTTGCATTAGCTGAGATTTTTAAGCCCAAATACTCCAGAGTTTTGGTTTCTATAAATTGAAAAGTTTGTAATTCCCCAGGGTTCTCTTTAAGCCACAAGATTTTTGATTTTGAAAAATTTGTTCTATAGCCCGAGACCTCACCGTACTGTTCAAGCAACCCCATAATCGCACTGATTTGCCTTTTTGGTTCAGCGACAAATAGCAGGAGATCGTCCTCAAAAAAGGCAGTTTTAAGTTGTTTGTCCTATACTGATTCCAATCAATAGGTCTCTCAGTTAAATAGCCAGGGGTTCCATTATAAGGTCAAATAATAATGGTGACATCGGGCAGCCCTGATGGGTGCCTCTTGTCAAAATAATAGGATCTGACAGAGTCATTAATCAAAATGGAAGCCTTAACATTTGTATAGATCTTATCAATAAAATCCTTAAAATATCCCCTAAAGACAAATCTCTCCAAAACTTGGCTCAGGAAGGGCCACTCCACTCTGTCGAAGGCCTTCTCTGCATCCAAGGATAGCAGGAAGGCCTCCGGCAGGGCAGAGCGATCCCCCCCATATTGACATATTACCTGTAGAATTTTTCTTATGTTCATCTCAGATGCTCTTCCTATAATGAACCCTGCCTGATCTTGGTGGATAATAGCTGGCATTAAAGGTTTCATCCTCTCCGCAATGATTTTCATCAAAATTTTATAATCTAGTCCTAGTAGCGAAATAGGTCTATACGAGATCATATCTGTTGGGTCCTTATTGGCCTTTGGAATCAAGATTATATTGGCCCTCTTAAAATTCTCAGAGATCTTGGATTCTGTTCCAAAGTATTCATTATATAAATCGGACAGTACTGGCCCTATCTCCAATCGCAATATTTGATAGAGCTCAATTGGTAAGAAATCCGGGCCTGGAGCTTTCCCTCTCGCCATTGAGCCAATAATTTTATAGATCTCGTTTTCTGTTATTGGCTGATTCAAAAGATCACAACTTTCTGATGAAATTGTGGGCAAGCAAATCCCATCCAGAATTTTTTTAATAGTGTCTACATCCGGACGTTGAGATGAATAAAGATCAGAATAAAAAGCATGGAATAGATGTAAAATCTGCTCTTGTTCTGTAACTAATTGGTCTTTTACCTTTATTGCTACTATAGGTTTCTTCCTGGACTGTCTTTTAAACATTGAGGCTATAAATTTACCTACTTTATTACCGAATTTTGCAAATCTGGCGCTGTTTTTGTGCCTGTGCTTCTCCCAAGAGAAATGTCTCTTTCTTTCTTGGCCTGAAAGTAGTTCTCAGTATTTACCTTACAGGGTCTTTCCAAAAGTTTAATATATAATTCCCTCACTTTATCTGAAAGGGCCTTATCTCTTCTCGCCTTCTCCTTCTTTACGTTCGCCACATAGCTATTTCCCCTCTTAAGTAAAATTTTGCTGTTTCCCAAAAAAGCTGAGTATTGTCCCTGCAGTGACTGTTAAGTGTTCTAAAATCTTCCCAAGTTTTAGTTAAGAAGCTTCTAAAGTCAATAGAATCTCGCAGATAGACCGGGAAAAAGAAAGAATTATACGAAAATTTCCTTTTCGTTGTAATAGCCAAAATTACCCGGAGCATGATCTGACAAACTAAAATCCCCAATATCCCATTTCTCAATCCTTGGTACCAAAAGTTCTGAGATTAGGAAAAGGTCCAATCTCGAAAGTGTGTTATGGGACTTAGAGCAGCATGTGTATTCTAAGCTGTTGGGGTTTAACAGCCTCCAAATATCTACCAGTTTAAGTGAATTATAAAATAAGTTAAATATTTTTTTTTCAAAACTTCAATTGTGTGGACTTGATTTTGACTTTAATATTATCGTTCCCTATTTTCCTTCTATCCAGATAAGAATTCGGGGTGACATTAAAATCCCCTGTCATCAAGATTTTAGCTTTCGGAAATTTATACATTTTCTTTACCATTAGATTCCAAAACCCTTCATCAGGGATATTTGGACCATAAATGTTCACCAGCAAATATTCTTCATTGTGAATGGAAAGTCTAATAATTACGTATCTCCCTTCCTTATCTATAGATTTATCTAAAATTTTATATTCTAATCTTGTATGGAAAAGAACCATAACCCCTCTGGAAGATTTTGTATAAGATGAAAATAAAGTTTCTCCCAGCCATCTAGCTTTAATCTTTTTGTGCTCTACATCGGATAGGTGGGTTTCCAGTAAGCATGCTATGTCAAAATCCCTTTTTCCCAAAAGATTCATAACTGCCTTTCTTTTCATTGGGGAGTGAATCCCCCCTATATTCCAGGTCAGGATTTTAACCAATCCACCCAACAAAAAAGAGTGAACAATAGATCAAGCCTAGTGGGGCACACAGGAGGAGAGGGGAACACGGGGAAAGAAGAGAAGAGAAAAAATAAAAAAAAATTAAAAAAAATTCCCCTTTTTTTTTCTCCAGTAAACTATTTAGTAATTTGTGTTGTAACCACATGCTTTCAATCATCCCCATTGTTATAACTATAAATATCGGTAGATATGTGATAAATCTATACCTTTTACCTACATCCTTAAACATAAGAATAAAATAGACTTCTTTTTCCCCTTTTCTTCTCTTCCTACTCCCTCCCCACCTCCTTTCTTTATAGTGATTCTGTGTTTAAATATCATATTCTCAATCTTATAGGATTTAATGTGCGTTAGTGAATAATACAATCTCAGCTTTTGACCCATAAAAACAACATATTCATATATCTTAAGGCGTTTACATCACCTTATTTTGACCAAACCTATTTTGAAAGTGCTAAAAGGGGAGGAAAAGAAAAAAAAGAAAAAAAAACAACAAATCTAAGGAATTTACATACATCCCTATACTGAAAAGTAGCAAAAAAAGAAGAAAAAAAATGATATACAATAGTATCAGCAAATGTATAGCACATTTTCCATACACCCCAATGCTGTTAATTTTGTGCTCTATTAATATAAATTTGTGTACATTAATGAGTATTTTTTAAGAGAAAGAAAAAAAAAAAAATACCCCATGACAATTTACGCTGTATATAAGGGAGAAAGAAAAAAAAAAAAAAAGTACCCCATGACAGTTTACGCTGTATAAATGGGAGAGAAAAAAAAAACTAAAGTACCCCATGACAGTTTACGCTGTATAAATGGGAGAGAAAAAAAAAAAAAGAAAAACACCACAATAAACAAAGAAACATTTGTACATAAATGCACATAACCCTGATATTAAATGGAAAGAGGACTCTCATTCAGTTGCTCCCTTATTTTGCTTCATTCTCCAAGAAAGACTGAGCTGATTCAGGGGAGTCAAAAAAAAAGTCAGTACCAGATTTTATCTTAAGTCTAGCTGGATACAGCAATGCAAAAAATCTATTTTCAGCCGCTAAGCGGGAGCAAATAGGTGAGAATTGCTTCCTTTTCGTTGAGGTCTCAATAGAAAAGTCTTGGAAGAGCAAGATCTTTGTTCCTTGATATTGCAGGGGTTGTTGCTTCCTGTAGGCTCTCAGCATTTCATTTTTCCCCTGGAAATTTAGAAACTTCACTATAACTGGCCGTGGTCTTCTACCATTTAACGTTGATGGATCCCTTTCTCTTCCCATCCTGTGTATTCTCTCAGTTATAAAGATGTTCTCCCCCGTATTTAAACCAAGCATCTCTGGGATAGAATGTTCCACAAATTTTTTTAATTCATGAAAGGATAAGGATTCAGGAATGCCAATTAGGCGTAGATTATTTCGCCTTGACCTATTTTCTAGGTCATCAATTTTTGTAAGTAAAGATAGGTTTTGCTTTGTCAGGCTTTCCATCTGCAGTTGAAGTATATTTTGAGCATCCTCACAATTTGAAATCCTCTGTTCTGCTTCATTTATTCTTTCTGCATGAATTTTCAATTCTTCCAGGATTGTACCCAGCCTTGTATTAATTTCTTCCAGTTTTGGACCAATTAAAGCAGATACTAAAGTTGCAATTTCTCCTGCATATGAAGTATCTGAGATCCTGTCTTCTCTCAAAGATTTATTCGGGGAGCTGGTTATACTAGCAGGTTTATTAGCTTTTTTCTCTGCTTGTTTTATCTTTGGTGACATTTTTGGTTGGGTGAGGTATTTATCCATATAGAAATAAACAGATATTGTGTCACTGCTAGTTTTCTTACACTTGCTATTTAGTCACTTGTGTAACAGCTATCAAAAGGTGTCAGCCCCTTTAAGAGAATTTATAATTGTAGAAATAGAAGGAAGATACCAAATCAGGGTAGGGGATCATGCATACTTGTTGACCTATCCAATATTTCCCCTGGCTGTTAAATACCCCAAACAAGGGAAGGGGAGCAAGAGCAGCCAATTAAATCCAAAATGAAAGTTTTCAACTCAGCAAAATCCTCAATATCAAGGGTGGGTAAGACAGGGGAGGGGAAAAGCAACAATCTTCTCCAAAGCCCAGGGAAAAAAATCAGAGCAAATAAATAAACAGTTCCTACCTCCCCTTCTTTAACTTCTCCCTTCTCTTAGTTCCTTGCTTTCAATTCCATTGGGCTCTTGAATAAATCTTGTCCTCTTGTTACTTCTTTCTTTTCCTTCTTCTTTTCTCTTTCTTAATTTGGGTATTATAGGGGGTTAAAGATGCTGTGCCTTGCGGATGTCCTAATCCCCCCCCTAGAACACCCTCATGCAGGCCCCAGCGTTGGTCAGCAGACAGAAACTCTGTCCGCAAGACCCTTCTTATAGCACTGTTTACAGCAACCAGTGTGGTCACCCACTGCACAGCCTCTCTCCCGCGGCACTCCTGGAGGGTAGCCCCTGTGCGGCCGCCACTCCACCACACTGCCCCCAGCTTCCTCGCAAAGGAGACTCCGCAGTCGGCCTTAAAATCACAGAGTCGGCATCGGACACAGCTTTTTCCACCGCTGTCGGTTCCTTGCCTACCTCTGTGGTTTCAGTATGTTGTCGGTCATTACAAATTTCATCAGTTTTATGAGACATTTTAAAATACCTTTTACGTTTATTAGAAGGTGGAATAGCAGACATAGCCTTCTGTATTGCATCAGCAATATAATTTTTCATTTCAACAGGGATATCATGCACATTGGATGTTGAGGGAACAACAAACGCTGTACTAGTGCTAATAAAAACATTATCGGCATGCAAAAGCTTATGACAACAGTTACATAATATAGCTGGAGATATAATCTCAGCTTGCTTACAACAGATACACTTAGCTTTGGTAGAACTGTGTTCAGGCAGCATGGTACCTACAGTAGCTTCTGAGACAGGATCAGACTGAGACATCTTGCACAATGTAAAAGAAAAAATGTAAGAGAAAAAAACATTTAAACAAAATATCCAATTTCCTCATATAGCAGTTTCAGGAATGGGAAAAAATGCATATGCTAAATAGGCAGAAAAGCAAACAGCATAGCCCTCTAGAATATAAAGAGAGCAAGGAGCATAAAGGAAGTGGGGTAATATAACCAAACAATATTTGGCCCTTGCAAGCCTAGATTTGCCCATAAAATTTAAAGGGACACTCAATCAAAATTAAACTTTCATTATTCAGATAGAGCATGCCATTTTAAACAATTTTCCAATTAACTTCTATTAACAAAATGTGCACAGTATTTTTATATTTAAACTTTTTGAGTCACCAGCTTCTGCTGAGCATGTGCAAGAAAAAGTGTGTATGCATTTGTGAATGGCTGATGGCTGTCACATGGTACGTGTATGCATTTGTGATTGGCTGATGGCTGTCACATGGTACAGGGGGAGTGGAAAAATACATAACTTTTAAAATTGTCAGAAAAAAAATCTACTACTCATGTGAAGTTCAGACTAAGTGCTATTGCATTGTCTTGTTATCTTGCATTTGTTGATTATTCAAATCTACTGTGTTGACTAGTCCTTTAAGGAAAACAAGTCAAATTGGAAAAAAATACTAAACCCCAGGTAAGAAAATATTAAAAAAAATAACTTCCTAAAACATGATTCCCATACTGAAACTGTTAGACTGCAAAGGGAAATACACATAGACCTGACTCATGGCAAATATAAGTAAATACATATATTTAAAACTTTATATTAATACATAAAGCGCCAAACATAGCTGAGAGTGTCTTAAAGAATGATACATGCTTACCAAAAGACACCCTTTCACATATAGCAGACAGCCAAACCAGTACTGAAAACTATCAGCAGAGGTAATGGTATAAGAGTATATCGTAGATCTGAAAAGGGAGATAGGAGATGAATCCCTACGACCGATAACAGAAAAATCAACAGGCGAGACTCTCTTCACATCCCTCTGACAAACACTGTACTCTGAGAGGAATTTGGCTTCAAAATGCTTAGAAGCGCCTATAATAGAAGAAATCAAGCACAAACTTACTTCACCACCTCCACAGGAGGCAAAGTTTGTAAAACTAAGGTGAGAGTGTGGTGGGAGGTGTATGTATAGGCATTTTGAGGTTTGGGAATCTTTGCCCCTCCTAGTAGGAATGTATATCATACGTCACTAGCTCATGGACTCTTGCCATTTACATGAAAGAAAGTGTAATCAATACTCAATGACAGGGGCTTCATTCTTTACAAAATGAAGCCTTTTGCCCGTGTGTATATTATGAGGTAAATATGGATTTTGGGAGAGTCACCCTCTCCCTTAACAAAACCTAGTTGGGGCAGGTGAAAGACATTTACTCAGTCTGACCTTTAACTTAGGAGGCGGCACACATCAATCAAAAGCTAGAATACCTTTTGTCAAATGAGAAGATACCATCCCCAATCTAAATAAAGCACTGTAGTGGGGAATGGGTTCGATAATAGACCATGCCCCCATCCAAAAAAAAACAGAATTTATGCTTACCTGATAAATTTCTCTCTCTTGTGATGTATCGAGTCCACGGACTCATCCATACTTGTGGGATATTCTCCTTCCCTACAGGAAATGGCAGAGAGAGCACCCACAGCAGAGCTGTCTATATAGCTCCTCCCATAGCTCCACCCCCCAGTCAATCGACCGAAGGCTAGGAAGAAAATGGAGAAACTATAAATAAAAATATATTACCTCTCTTAAATAGACAGGGCGGGCCGTGGACTCGATACATCACAAGAGAAAGAAATTTATCAGGTAAGCATGAATTCTGTTTTCTCTTGTAAGATGTATCGAATCCACGGATTCATCCATACTTGTGGGATACCAATACCAAAGCTTTAGGACACGGATGAAGGGAGGGACAAGACAGGTTCCTTAAACGGAAGGCACCACTGCTTGTAGAACCTTTCTCCCAAAAATAACCTCCGAAGAAGCAAAAGAATCACATTTGCAAAATTTGGGGAAAGTATGAAGCGAAGACCAAGTCGCCGCCTTACAAATCTGTTCAACAGAAGCCTCATTTTTAAAAGCCCATGTGGAAGCCACTGCTCTAGTAGAATGAGCAGTAATTATTTCAGGAGACTGCTGGCCAGCAGTCTCATAAGCCATACGGATGATGCTTTGCAGCCAAAAAGAAAGAGGTAGCCGTAGCCTTTTGACCTCTCCGCTTACCAGAATAGACAACAAACAATGAAGATGTTTGACGGAAATCTTTAGTTGCTTGTAAGTAGAACTTTAAAGCACTAACCACATCAATATTGTGCAACAGACGTTCCTTCTTTGAAGAAGGATTAGGACACAGCGAAGAAACAACAATTTCCTGATTGATATTCCTATTAGAAACAACCTTAGGAAGGAATCCAGGTTTGGTACGTAAAACCACCTTATCTGCATGGAATATAAGATAAGGTGAGTCACACTGTAAAGCAGATAACTAGAGATGGCTACTAAAAACAAACCTTTCCAAGATAGAAGCTTAATATCTATGGAATGCATAGGTTCAAACGGAACCCCTTGAAGAACTTTAAGAACCAAGTTTAGGCTCCATGGTGGAGCAACAGGTTTAAATACAGGCTTGATCCTGACCAAGGCCTGACTAAACGCTTGAACGTCTGGGACATCTGCCAGACGTTTGTGTAAAAGAATAGACAAAGCAGATATTTGTCCCTTTAAGGAACTAGCTGATAATCCCTTCTCCAATCCTTCTTGGAGAAAAGACAAAATTCTAGGAATCCTAATCTTACTCCATGAGTAACCCTTGGATTCACACCAACAAAGATATTTGCGCCAAATCTTATGATAGATTTTCCTGGTGACAGGCTTTCTAGCCTGAATCAGGGTATCAATGACCGACTCAGAGAAACCACGCTTTGATAGAATCAGGCGTTCAATCTCCAAGCAGTCAGACGCAGAGAAATTAGATTTGGATGCTTGAACGGACCTTGGATTAGAAGGTCCTGCCTCATTGGCAGACTCCACGGTGGAACAGATGACATGTCCACCAGGTCTGTATACCAAGTCCTGCGTGGCAACGCAGGCGCTATCAGAATCACCAAAGCTCTCTCCTGCTTGATTCTGGCAAGCAGACGTGGGAGGAGAGGAAACGGTGGAAATACATAAGCCAGATTGAAGAACCAGGGCACTGCTAGAGCATCTATCAGTACCGCCTGGGGATCCCGGGACCTGGACCCGTAACGCGGAAGTTTGGCGTTCTGTCGGGACGCCATCAGATCCAATTCTGGTGTGCCCCATAGCTAAGTCAGCTGGGCAAATACCTCCGGATGGAGCTCCCACTCCCCCGGATGAAAAGTCTGACGACTTAGGAAATCCGCCTCCCAGTTCTCTACCCCTGGGATATGGATTTCTGAGAGATGGCAAGAGTGATCCTCCGCCCATTGGATAATTTTGGTTACCTCCATCATCCCTAGAGAACTCTGTGTTCCTCCTTGATGATTGATATAGGCTACAGTCGTGATGTTGTCCGACTGAAATCTGATGAATTTGGCCGCAGTTAGCTGAGGCAACGACTGAAGCGCATTGAATATCGCTCTCAGTACTAGAATGTTTATGGGGAGGAGAGATTCCTCCCGAGACCATAAGCCCTGTGCTTTCAGGGATTCCCAGACTGCACCCCAGCCTAGCAGGCTGGCATCTGTCGTTACTATGAGCCACTCTGGCCTGCGGAAACCTATTACCTGAGACAACCACCAGAGAAGAGAATCTCTGGTCTCTTGGTCCAGATGCAGTTGAGGAGATAAATCTGCATAATCCCCATTCCACTGTTTGAGCATGCATAGTTGCAGTGGTCTGAGGTGTAGGCGGGCATAAGTAACTATGTCCATTGCCGCTACCATAGGTCCGATTACCTAGATACACTGAGCCACTGATCGCCGAGGAATGAAATGAAGAGCTCAGCAAGTGATTAAAAGTTTTGATTTTCTGACCTCCGTTAGATATATTTTCATTTCTACTGAGTCTATCAGAGTCCCTAGGAAGGAAACTCTTGTGAGGACGAGAGAACTCTTTTTTTATGTTCACCTTCCACCCGTGAGATCTCAGAAAAGCCAACACGATGTCCGTGTGAGACTTGGCTAGCTGGAAAGTCGACGCCTGAATTAAGAGCGGGCTTAGAACCGCCAAAAGGGACCCTAGCACCTTTGTGAAAATTCTGGGAGCCGTGCCCAACCCGAAGTGAAGGGCCACAAACTGGTAATGCCTGTCTAGAAAGGCGAATCTGAGGAATTGATGATGATCTCTGTGAATAGGGATGTGTAGATACGCATCCTTTAAGTCCACGGTAGTCATATATTGACCCTCCTGGATCAGAGGTAGAATAGTCCGAATAGTCTCCATCCTGAAAGATGGTACTCTGAGGAATTTGTTTAGAATTTTGAGATCCAAGATTGGTCTGAAAGTTCCCTCTTTTTTGGGAACCACAAACAGGTTGGAGTAAAAACCTAGCCCTTGTTCCGCTCTTGGAACTGGGCGAATCACTCCCATGGTATGTAGGTCTTCTACACAGCGTAAGAACGCCTCTCTCTTTGTCTGGTTTGCAGACAATTGAGAAATGTGAAATCTCCCCCTTGGGGGGGAGTCTTTGAAGTCCAGAAGATATCCTTGGGACACAATTTCTAAAGCCCAGGAATCGTGAACATCTCTTGCCCAAGCCTGAGCAAAGAGAGAGAGTCTGCCACCTACTAGATCCGGTCCCGGATCGGGGGCTACCCCTTCATGCTGTCTTAGAGGCAGCAGCAGGCTTCTTGGCCTGTTTACCCTTGTTCCAAGCCTGGTTAGGTCTCCAGACTGACTTGGATTGGACAGAATTACCCTCTTGCTTTGCTGCAGGGGAAGCTGAAGCGGGACCACCCTTGAAGTTACGAAAGGAATGAAAATTATTTTGTTTGGTCCTCATCTTATTTGTTTTATCCTGAGGGAGGGCATGGCCTTTCCCTCCAGTGATGTCTGAAATTATTTCTTTCAGTGCAGGCCCGAATAGGGTCTTTCCTTTGAAAGAGATGTTCAACAATTTAGATTTTGATGACACATCAGCAGACCAGGACTTAAGCCATAACGCCCTGCGTGCTAAAATGGCAAAACCTGAATTCTTTGCCGCTAATTTAGCCATTTGGAAAGCGGCATCTGTAATGAAAGAATTAGCCAACTTAAGGGCCTTAATTCTATCCATAATATCCTCTAATGGAGTCTCCACCTGGAGAGCCTCTTCTAGAGCCTCAACCCAGAAAGCAGCTGCAGTAGTTACAGGAACAATGCATGCAATAGGTTGGAGAAGAAAACCTTGATGAACAAAAATTTTCTATAGGAGACCCTCTAATTTTTTATCCATAGGATCTTTGAAAGCACAACTGTCTTCGATAGGTATAGTTGTACGCTTAGCAATAGTAGAAATAGCTCCCTCCACCTTAGGAACAGTCTGCCACGAGTCCTGTATGGTGTCAGATATGGGAAACATTTTCTTAAAAACAGGAGGGGGAGCGAACGGAATACCTGGTCTATCCCACTCCTTAGTAACAATAGTCACAATCCTCTTAGGAACTGGAAAAACATCAGTGTTTACAGGAACCTCTAAGTATCTGTCCATTTTACACAATTTCTCTGGGACCACTATAGGGTCACAATTGTCTAGAGTAGCTAATACCTCCTTGAGCAATAAGCGGAGGTGTTCAAGCTTAAATTTAAAGGCCGTCATATCAGAAACTGTCTAAGGGAGCGTCTTTCCTGAATCAGAAATCTCTCCCTCAGATAACAAATCCCTTACCCCTACTTCAGAACATTGTGAGGGTATATCTGATACGGCTACTAAAGCGTCAGACGGCTCAGCATTTGTTCTTAACCCAGAGCTGACACGCTTTCCTTGTAAACCAGACAGTTTAGAGAAAACCTCTGTGAGGGTTTTATTCATAACTGTGGCCATGTCTTGTAAAGTAAATGAATTAGACGCACTAGAGGTACTTGGCGTCACTTGTGCGGGCGTTACTGGTTGTGACACTTGGGGAGAGCTAGATGCTAAACCCTCATTTCCTTCTAACTGAGAATCATCTATTGCAATATTTTTAAGTGCTAAAATATGCTCTTTATAATTTATAGACATATCAGTGCAAGTGGGACACATTCTAAGAGGGGGTTCCACAATGGCTTCTAAACACATAGAAGCCATGTTAAACAGGCTAGTAATGTAACAAGCAAGCTTGGAAAACACTTTAATCAAAGTAAATAACACTTTAAACAAAAATGGTACTGTGCCTTTAAGAGAAAAAAAGCTGCACAAACTCTGCAAAACAGTGTAAAAAAGCAGTAAACACAACAAAAAATTTACAGTAGCATCATAAAGCCTTAGTAACTTTGCACAACTATGCAAATAAACAATTAACCCCTTAATGTAAAAACTGGATTGAAAAAACTTCAAAACCGGTAAAATAACGTTCAGCACCTTGCCACAGCTCTGCTGTGGCGCCTACCTGCCCTTTAGGAACGATTTGTGGGGGGGAAAAAAACCCTTTACAGCCCTCAAATACAGCAGGAATCTCTGGAGAAGTAGCTGGATGCTTCTGAGGTAAATAAACTGTGCAACTGAAAATAGGCCCCTCCCACCTCACTCGAAGTTATGGGGCCTAAAAAACACCAGAGTGTTTCTTAAACTAGCCATGTGGGTTAATAACCCTTAAACAAGCCACAAAGACCCCTTAAAGTCCCTCAAAAAACGTTTTATTTGTAATTAAACCAAAACGTTTTTTCCTATTAGTGTCACCAGTAACTATGATCCCTTTATGCAAGCTTGGATTCCTCTTTTACTGAATACAGCTTACCTTTCCCTCATGGGGATATTGCCAGCCTTTTCTAGAAAACACAGTCTGTCTAGAAAAAAATAGACTGAACATACCTTAATGCAGTTTAGCCTGCAAACTGTTCCCCCAACTGAAATTTTCCTGTACTCTTCAGCCCTTGTGAGAACAGCAGTGGATCTTAGTTACAAAATGCTAAGATCATCATCCTCCTTGCAGAAATCTTCCTCCCTTTTCTGCCAGAGAGTAAATAGTACACACCGGTACCATTTAAAATAACAAACTTTTGCTTGAGAAAATGAAAACTAACATTTTTGTCACCACACTCACTTTGTTCTTCCTAGCAGTTAAGCAGGCAGAGAGAATGACTGGGGGGTGGGGCTAAGGGAGGAGCTATATGGACAGCTCTGCTGTGGGTGCTCTCTCTGCCACTTCCTGTAGGGAAGGAGAATATCCCATAAGTATGGATGAATCTGTGAACTCGATACATTTTACAAGAGAAATTATGGGCTATATAAATAGATAATCTGCAAAACATTTATGCAAAGAAAAAATTAGTGTATAATGTCCCTTTAAATTACCAGCGGTATCAGCTCTATCTGCTGCAGGCCTGGGGTAAATATTAGCTGTTTGCGGGTCATTAAAGATCCCAGTGCAGTAACTCAGGGCTCCATAATTATAAGGCACAAGAGAAACCCTCAAACAACTTCCAGACATGCCACTGACAACATGGCCTCTGTGTGTGTACCGCGGTAAAGAAGCAGAGCGGTACGCACACAGAGGCTGTGTTGTCAGTGGCATGTCTGGAAGTTGTTTGAGGGTTTCTCTCGTGCCTTACAATATAAAGCCCTGAGTTACTGCACTGGGATCTTTAAGGCACAGGAGAAGGTTACTGAGCTCTCTGCATTATCAGGGCAGGTAACACGCAATGTAAGAACAACGTGGGCTGATGTTGCACAACTCTAAGTAACCTCTGACCATAAATTAGCTGGAACACAACCGTTAAGTTTCAGAGAGCTGTGTGTCATGTAACAGGCAGATGAGTAAAGGTGCAGCATTTCCTACAGAGTCCCTAACACGAGGCTTATTGGATCTGGTTGCAGTTAGATTGCACCACACTATCAGCCATGTGTGACCCCTGCTGTAACTGGGAAATGCAGCATCGGACTCGCCAGTTCCCTTAATGGGACGTTAAACTGAAATGAGACGCCCTCATACAATTATTATTTATTTTGCCTGTTTTTCTTACAATTTATTTTTGAAAATTGTAGATTTTAATCTCCAGTACCCAGAAAGGGTGGAGCACATTCCACAGAATTCAGAACAGTGACCCTACAACATGCTACACAGTTATTGTATAATTAGTGCAGGAGAATAATTGTCACAGCAGAGGATAGAAGATTAAAACAAGAGCTTTTTGTAGGAGTATGACCCTGAACAATGCACCTTTTTGCCTATTAAGATGTAGAAGATAAGTAGTCCTTGCAGTGCGCACACACACACACAAATACACGCACGCACGCGCACAAATACACACATGCACGCACAAATACAGCACATACAAACGTGCACAGGCACGTGCTTGCAGACACACACGTGTACAACACTAGCCCTTCAGCTGTTCAAGATTCACAAACAAATCCTGAAGTCTAGAACACTTTTATAACACAAGATCTGATCAGAAGTGACTGCAAACCCTAGTGCAACAATATATTAATTGCTCATGAAAACAATGTTCCTCTCCATAAGGGGATATAATTAGGAAAGAGGGTTATAAGAACCGTATTCGGACAATATAAGACAGGGCTGATAAATTTAGATGAAACAAGAAGTCGGGCACACATCTCTGTGGGACTTATATATATTTATTTATTTATACACACATCTATATAAACATATTACTTGTATTTTATTTAAACTAGTTTTGTTGTTTGTATTTTAATGCTCTCAACCTGTATTGGACAATGAGAAATATGTACTTTAAAGGGACAGTACACTGTAAAATTGTTTTTATATTAATGTATTTTCAATGACTTGTTATACTAGCTGCAGAGTATAAAATTTATGAGAAATTGCATTTTCAGGTTTATTTGTGTATATGAAGTAGCTGGTTTTTGCTTTTAAAGGGACAGTCGAGTATAAATTAAACTTTCATTATTCAGATAGGACTTTTAATTTTAATCAATTTTCCAATTTACTTTTATCATCAAATTTGCTTTTTTTCTCTTGGTATTCTTAGTTTAAACTAAACATAGGTAGGCTCATATGCTAATTTCTAAGCCTATGAGGGCTGCCTCGTATCACATGCTTTTTAAATCTCTTTTTAAGACAAAGAGACAGAAAGTACACGTGGGCAATATAGATAACACTGTGTTCAGGCACAGGGGGTTATTTAAGATTTAGCACAAAACAATGCTAAATGCAAGACAATAGATAATAAACAGTCACAGTCATGTGATCAGGGGGCTGGAAGAAGGTTCCTAGAAGGTAATCACAGAGGTAAAAAGTATATTAATATAACTGTGTTGCTTATGCAAAACTGGGGAATGGGCAATAAAGGGATTATTTATCTTTTAAAAACAATAACAATTCTATGGTAGACTGTCCCTTTAAACCACAACCTATTACAATAGGTTGAGCTTCAGGTAATATATCTCATTAGGTTATCACTTTTATGTGCACAGACTTGCTCCCTTATCTTATATTTGTCTAGAAAACCAAAGCTCAATACTTAGAGAGAACAATGGAAAATTATTTTATTATTTAAAGGGACAGTCTACAATAGAATTTTTATTGTTTAAAAGATAGATAATCCCTTTATTACCCATTCCCCAGTTTCACATAACCAACACAGTTATAGTAATATAATTTTTACCTCTGTGAATACCTTTTATCTAAGAACCTTCTTCCACCCCCTGATCACATGACTGTGACTGTTTATTATCTATTGTCTTGCATTTAGCATTGTGTTGGGCTAAATCTTAAATAACTGATTGTGCTCAAGGGCAGGGCATTCCTCTCCTTTTGTATGACTCATTATTGCACCTACAACTGTAATGTACCCCAATATTGTACTTGTTTGTGTATTTAATGCATCCCTGTAATGTTTTTATTCTTTGTATAGCACTGCGTAACCTGCTGGCGCTTTATAAATAAATGATAATGATAATAAAATAACTCCCTGTGCCTGAACACAGTATTATCTATATGGCCCATGTGTACTTTCAGTCTCTGTGTTAAAAGGGAATTTAAAAAGCATGTGATTAGAGGCAGCCTTCAAAGGCTTAGAAATTAGCATGAGAGTCTGCCTAGGTTTAGTTTCATCTAAGAATACCAAGAGAAAAAAGCAAATTTTATGATAAAAGTAAATGGGAAAGTTGATTAAAATTACAAGTCCTATCCGATTAATGAAAGCTTAATTTTGACTAGACTGTCCCTTTAACTATCCTGTCCCTCACTGAAAGTGTAAGCTCTTCTACTGGCTGTGTTTACTTAGGCTATTCAATAGAACATACTCAAGTATAGAAACTTTCAGTATAGGTTTGGATACACAGGCTAAATCAGCTATTTCAAATGCCAAAATAGGGGTAAAGGAGCTTCTCTTCTTGTAAACAATTTAAAATACTCCAGCAGGTAAAATGAATCATTGGGAACAATTTAAAAGGGGAGATTTTTTTGGGGTGAACTGTCCCTTTAAGATTCTGTACAGTTTATTGCATTTTTTATTGAGAAATTTATGTATAACATTTATTTTTTTTAAATTGCGATTAAAATCGCAATATTTTAAGGCCAAAATCGCGATATTCATTTTTTTCCTATATCGCACAGCCCTACTACCTGGTAAGAAAACTTTATTTAAAAACAGTTTGACACTGTTAAAAGGGATAGGAAAGTCAAAATTAAAATTAATCATTTAAAGACACTTTTAAATTCACTTCTGTTTTCTTAGTATCCCTTGTTAAAAAATGAATATGCACATTTTATACACTAGTGGGAGCTGCTGCTAATTGGTGCCTGTACACACTTGTCTCTTGTGATTGGATAAATAGATATGTTCAGCTTCCTGTCAGTAGTGCAATGCTGTCCCTTCAGCAATGGATAACAAGAGAATGAAGAAAATTTGATAATAGAATTCAATTGGAAAGTTGTTAAAAATTGTATGCTCTGGGGGCGGAGTCCGGTGCACACGAGAGTGGCCGCATAATCTTGCTGCTCTGGTCCTAACTAAGCTATATACAACTTTATATATTGTTTATCATAGAGTTGAATCCTGAGAAACCCTTTGAACACACCTTGGACTCTTATCTAACAGTTGGTGAAAGCCAAATTTAACCTCAGGTGCTACTCCTCTGAACTAGGACCGGGGCCCTATTCTGACTCTGCATAAGCGGCGGCCATCTTTCCACCCTCGTGGCTGCAGATTTTCACAAATCTACCCGGGCTTCCAAGTTACGCCGAGGACTGTTGCCATCATTTAGACCCCCCGGCGGGTACCCTTTGCAGGCCTGTCGTTACGGAGCAGTGTCACCTCATTAGTCACTGCAGCAAGACTACTTATTCTATCCACTTTTGGCAGGGATTCATTTTCCAGTTGTACCTGATGGAGCCTGGGGGAGCTATTCTGCTTGAGCAGATTACGCAAATCTTAAATAATCCCTTTGCACGGCTGGGGAGAGTGGTAGACGCAGCCTGGAGAAATGACAGTGACATGTTGCAGCAGAACAGCACGGCCTTTGTGAGTGTGGTGACGTCTAGTCAGGAGCCTACCACGGAAAGTAACCTTCCGGAGATGAAGCAGACTGACATGCCTCCAACTGAAGGTCACCTACGGGAGAGAGAGTTGGTGCTGGTTGATATAAAGAACCCTGAAAAACTAGTCGCAACAAGCCTCACTGCATCAACTCACCACCCTACCAACTTATGTTCAGCACGCATGAGGCAATATGCCCAGAGCAAGCAAGAGGGTCTGCAAAATAATCCATTGACAGTCCTCCAGATCACTAAGCAAGCATCATTAGGAGAATGGCTAGTGCCTATCGCGGTTCACAATCTAGCTACAGTGATATACAGCATAGAACCTAACTTACTAAAAGACTTCAGTGCGAGATGGCTCGGTGCGAGGAGCGATACCCAGACTTACAGGCAAGTTTACTTATGCTTTTATTACGGTCCCATACACTTCAAGTTCCCTATTGCGATTCTAAGGTCTGGTGTGGGTTAGGACACTGTGTTGATATGGACTAAGGAGGCGAGCAATGTACCTCTCGCACAGTTCCTACCTTTTTTGAACACTCAAAGTCATATAGACTTTCCACCATATACCTGGGAATTTAAACATTAATAAATAAATTGGACAAGGGTGTTGAACAGTGGTTTTTCATCTCCACGAACTGATAAACAGACTCTTAAGACCATGTACGGGACATTATTGAGAAACACGGTTCACTTCATAAGCACTCTGAACCGTACAGTTTTATTTTTTACTGTCTTTTTTACTAGTTGCATTTTTCTGTTCATTACCTTTATGTTTTTATTGTACCTACTAGCTAAAGATCTGTTGAGACCGTTAGACCAAACTGCTGCAGATATTTTTCATTTAGGTAGATGTTTGGCGGTTTTTGCATTATGAGTTGCTTGACTAATGTATAACTGCAGGACAAACAAATATACCTATAATGTTTTTGATGTCTGGCTCCTAGATACATTTTTCATGTTTTGATGTTCATAACTTTTATAGTGATTTTGTCCCTACCAGTTTGAGACCCTATAAAGCACTTAGAGCAACATACTGAATACATTTATCTCACAATGACCTGCTGGCTTTAGCAATAGAGGTTGAATGTTTCTCTAATATATTCGCTGCAGGTCAAATATAGTATTATACTCAAGCCTGAATAAACTCTATTTAGGTATTCATATAGTACCTGCTAGATCGGAATTTGATAAAAGAGAGGGAGCGGTGAACCCAGGATACCTTGTAACCACAACTAATTATAGATATTTAACCCTTTTCTAATATATATTTGGCTGGACAAATATACTTAATCTCCTTCACTTTGAAGTAACAATTTGACCAACGCTATTTTATATTATGGTTTCCTGAGATATATATGGGAGTATCTGCTTTCTATTCCCCATTAGCATGTACTGGGTCTCGCTGTTTGCAGCCGAGATCCTATATTTGTCTAGAAGCTAGTCTCATGTCTGGATCTATCTTTATGTAATAACGGTCCTAATAATAATACCTACCAAGAAACTTCAACTTAGATTCATAATAGGGTAAACATATAGTGTGAAGCATCTCTTTTTTTCTGTCTCCACCAGAAACTTCTATCAAAAAAAAAAAAAATTTGGGTATCACTGTATTGGCTAAAGCATTCACTCTGAAATTGTATAGCTCACAACATATAAGGTGCATGTCCTTCATGCTTTTCTATCTAACACTTTATGTCCGTAATCCTGTACACCCTGAAGTATATGTTCTCCCCTACAACTTTAGGTAGCTCCTATGATGATAAAATGACACCTATGGTACGTTTCCAACCAGGTTCCTACACCCTTGACTCCCATGTTAAATTCACTCAATTGAAAAGAAATTTAATTTTTCCCCTATATAGCAAACATATAATGCAATAAAATAAAAATCTGAGGTTTTAATGTTGAGGTCCACAAGAGGCCTCTCACCATTGGGGTAACCTCCAGCTATAATCGTTTACTGCTTTTTGTTACGGGGCCCAAGAGTGGCCTCGTAGATTGATAAGAAGGTTTAAAACTTTTACTGGCATTTTCTTGAATTGTTGTTCTCTCTCTCATTTTTGCAGCAGGTGGTAATGCTTTCTGCTTTGCTTAGAACAACTGAGATCGCATGTAATGTCTATTAATATGTAGCATATACAATGTAACATGTTATACGCAAATTTAGATTCCTACTATATACTGCTGCAATCTTGTGTCTGTATGCCAAATTGTTACCTCAATAAAAAACAAACAAAAAAAAAAAAAAACACTTTGGCAGTAAACATAGCACGCAAGAAAATAAATCTAAAGCCAAGATTTAAAAAAAAAAAATTATGTTCTATCTGAATCATAAAAGAACATTTTGGGGTTTACTATCCCTTTAAGTATTATACTGTTTATGTTAAAGTTTCGAAATATTGTCTTTATGTGTTGCATTGTTTAGGTCTCTGAGTGAAATTGTACTGTTTTGTGGAAAGTTCCAAATAAAGGGATTTTTTATTTACTTATATTTAAAAATAAGTCTTGTCCTTCCGAAATAAATCCTGCAGTGGCATACTATCACACATAGTTTCTAAAACAGCTGCCATATATTGCTCCAGTCACGTGCAGGCTCCTACATCTTAATACCTGATTTTTAACCCCTTAAGGACCAGCGACGTACCCTGTATGTCACTGGCTTTTTTTGGGACTTGATTGTTTTATAGCGCGGTCTTGCCACCAGCGTTGAGACTGCTCTATTCCACAAAGCCTGCTGGAGGGAGGGTATTAATAGCGTCTTCTTCCTAGACTTTTGCTATTATGTCCTGAAAAAAACCTTAACGACCAGTGACATACAGGGTACATTGTGGTCATTAAGGGGTTAACAAAGGATACCAAAAGAACAAAGTACATTTGCTAACAGATTTTTTTTAATTTTTGCTTTAACTATCTGAATCTTGAAATAGTTTTTCTGTATTTTATATCACTATAATGCATCTTGATAAAGGTTTATTTCAGAAATGAAACACTGACTAATCGGTCGGCAAAAAAAAAAAAAAACGCCACCTTAAAATAAGCCTATATGCCTGCTGTTTTATTGGATACTAATTTTAAAGAGTAATTTCTTACCGTGTTCAGCACCCCAGCATAAAAACAGAATTTATGCTTACCTGATAAATTTCTCTCTCTTGTGATGTATCGAGTCCACGGATTCATCCATACTTGTGGGATATTCTCCTTCCTAACAGGAAGTGGCAAAGAGAGCACCCACAGCAGAGCTGTCTATATAGCTCCTCCCTTAGCTCGACCCCCCCAGTCATTCGACCAAAGGCAAGGAAGAAAAAGGAGAAACTATAGGGTGCAGAGGTGACTGAAGTTTTTAAATAAAAATATACTACCTGTCTTAAACAGACAGGGCGGGCCGTGGACTCGATACATCACATCACATAACAAGAGAAAGAAATTTATCAGGTAAGCATAAATTCTGTTTTCTCTTGTAAGATGTATCGAGTCCACGGATTCATCCATACTTGTGGGATACCAATACCAAAGCTTTAGGACACGGATGAAGCTTTAGGACACTGATAAACGGAGGGACAAGACAGATACCTTAAACAGAAGGCACCACTGCTTGTAGAACCTGTCTCCCAAAAATAGCCTCCGAAGAAGCAAAAGTATCGAATTTGGAAAAAGTATAAAGCGAAGACCAAGTCGCCGCCTTACAAATCTGTTCAACAGAAGCCTCATTTTTAAAAGTCCATGTGGAAGCAACTGCTCTAGTAGAATGAGCAGTAATCCTTTCAGGAGGCTGCTGGCCAGCAGTCTCATAAGCCAAACGGATGATGCTTTTCAGCCAAAAAGAAAGAGGTAGCCGTAGCTTTTTGGCCTCTCCGCTTACCAGAATAAACAACAAACAATGAAGATGTTTGACGGAAATCTTTGGTGGCTTGTAAGTAGAACTTTAAAGCACGAACCACATCAAGATTGTGCAACAGACGTTCCTTCTTTGAAGGATTAGGACACAGCGAAGGAACAACAATTTCCTGATTGATATTCCTATTAGAAACAACCTTAGGAAGGAATCCAGGTTTGGTACGCAAAACCACCTTATCTGCATGGAAAACAAGATAAGGTGAGTCACACTGTTAAGCAGATAACTCAGAAAATCTTCGAGCCGAAGAGATAGCTACCAAAAACAGAACTTTCCAAGATAGAAGCTTAATATCTATGGAATGTATAGGTTCAAACGGAACCCCTTGAAAAACTAAGTTTAGGCTCCATGGCGGAGCAACAGGTTTGAATACAGGCTTGATTCTGACTAAAGCCTGACTAAACGCTTGAACGTCTGGGACATCTGCCAGACACTTGTGTAAAAGAATAGACAAAGAAGAAACCTGTCCTTTTAAGGAGCTAGCTGATAATACCTTCTCCAATCCCTCTTGGAGAAAAGACAATATTCTAGGAATCCTAATCTTACTCCATGAGTAACCCTTGGATTCACACCAATAAAGATATTTGCGCCAAATCTTATGATAGATTTTCCTGGTGACAGGCTTTCTAGCTTGAATCAGGGTATCAATGACCGACTCAGAGAAACCACGCTTTGATAAAATCAGGTGTTCAATCTCAAAGCAGTCAGACGCAGAGAAATTAGATTTGGATGCTTGAATGGACCTTGGATTAGAAGTTCCTGCCTCATTGGCAGAGTCCACGGTGGAACCGATGTCCACTAGGTCTGCATAACAAGTCCTGCGTGGCCATCAGAATCACCAAAGCTCTCTCCTGCTTGATTCTGGCAACCAGACGTGGGAGGAGAGGAAACGGTGGAAATACATAGGCCAGATTGAAGGCCCAAGGCACTACTAGAGCATCTATCAGTACCGCCTGGGGATCCCGGGACCTGGACCCGTAACAAGGAAGCTTGGCGTTCTGACGGGACGCCATCAGATCCAATTCTGGTGTGCCCCATAGCTGAGTCAGCTGGGCAAATACTTCCGGATGGAGCTCCCACTCCCCCGGATGAAAAGTCTGACGACTTAGGAAATCCGCCCCCAGTTCTCTACCCCTGGGATTTGGATTGCTGAAAGATGGCAAGAGTGAGTCTCCGCCCATCTGATTATTTTGGTTACTTCCATCATTGCTAGAAGACTCTGTGTTCCTCCTTGGTGATTGATGTAAGCTACAGTCGTGACGTTATCTGACTGAAATCTGATGAATTTGGTCGCAGCTAGCTGAGGCCACGCCTGAAGCGCATTGAATATCGCTCTCAATTCTAGAATGTTTATCGGGAGGAGAGTTTCCTCCCGAGACCATAAGCCCTGTGCTTTGAGGGAGTTCCAGACTGCAACCCAGCCTAGCAGGCTGGCATCTGTCGTTACAATGATCCACTCTGGCCTGCGGAAACACATTCTCTGAGCCAGGTGGTCCTGAGACAACCACCAGAGAAGAGAATCTCTGGTCTCCTGATCCAGATGTATTTGCGGAGATAAATCTGCATAATCCCCATTTCACTGTTTGAGCATGCACAGTTGCAGTGGTCTGCGGTATAGGCGGGCAAAAGGAACTATGTCCATTGCCGCTACCATGAGTCCGATTACCTCCATACACTGAGCCACTGATGGCCGAGGAATGGAATGAAGAGCTCGGCAAGTGGTTAAGAGTTTTGATTTTCTGACCTCCGTCAGAAATATTTTCATTTCTACCGAGTCTATCAGAGTCCCTAGGAAGGAAACTCTTGTGATAGGGAAGAGAGAACTTTTTTTATGTTCACCTTCCACCCGTGAGATCTCAGAAAAGCCAACACGATGTCCGTGTGAGACTTGGTTAACTGGAAAGTCGACGCCTGAATTAAGATGTCGTCTAGATAAGGCGTCTTAAAACCGCCAAAAGGGACCCTAGCACCTTTGTGAAAATCCTGGGAGCCGTGGCCAACTCGAAGGGAAGGGCCACAAACTGGTAATGCCTGTCCAGAAAGGCGAATCTGAGGAATTGATGATGATCTCTGTGAATAGGGATGTGTAGATACGCATCCTTTAAGTCCACGGTAGTCATATATTGACCCTCTTGGATCAGAGGTAGAATAGTCAGAATAGTCTCCATCCTGAAAGATGGTACTCTGAGGAATTTGTTTAGAATTTTGAGATCCAAGATTGGTCTGAAAGTTCCCTCTTTTTTGGGAACCACAAACAGGTTTGATTAAAAACCTAGCCCTTGTTCCGCTTTTGGAACTGGGCGGATCACTCCCATGGTAAGAACGCCTCTCTCTTTGTCTGGTTTGCAGAAAATTGAGAAACGTGAAATCTCCCCCTTGGGGGGGGGGGGGGGAGTCTTTGATGTCCAGAAGATATCCCTGGGACACAATTTCTAACGCCCAGAAATCGTGAACATCTCTTGCCCAAGCCTGAGCGAAGAGAGAGAGTCTGCCCCTTACTAGATCCGGTCCCGGATCGGGGGCTACCCCTTCATGCTGTCTTGGAGGCAGCAGCAGGCTTCTTGGCCTGTTTACCCTTGTTCCAAGCCTGGTTAGGTATCCAGACTGACTTGGATTGGGCAAAATTCCCCTCTTGCTTTGCAGCAGGGGAAGCTGAAGCGGGACCACCCTTGAAGTTCCGAAAGGAACGAAAATTATTTTGTTTGGTCCTTATTTTATTTGTTTTATCCTGAGGGAGGGCGTGGCCTTTCCCTCCAGTGATGTCTGAAATAATCTCTTTCAGTTCAGGCCCGAATAGGGTCTTTCCTTTGAAAGGGATGTTCAAAAGTTTAGATTTTGATGACACATCAGCAGACCAGGACTTAAAGGGACACTGTACCCAGTTTTTTTCTTTTGTAATTCAGAAAGAGCATGCAATTTTAAGCAACTTTCTAATTTACTCCTATTATGAATTTTTCTTCGTTCTCTTGCTATCATTATTTGAAAAAGAAGCCATCTAAGCTTTTTTTTGGTTTCAGTACTCTGGACAGCACTTTTTTTATTGGTGGATGAATTTATCCACCAATCAGCAAGGACAACCCAGGTTGTTCACCAAAAATGGGCCGGCATCTAAACTTACATTCTTGCATTTCAAATAAAGATACCAAGAGAATGAAGAAAATTTGATAATAGGAGTAAATTAGAAAGTTGCTTAAAATTTCATGCTCAATCTGAATCACGAAAGAAAAATTTTGAGTACAGTGTCCCTTTAAGCCATAACGCCCTGAGTGCTAAAATGGCAATACCTGAATTCTTTGCCGCTAATTTAGCCAGTTGGAAAGCGGCATCTGTAATGAAAGAATTAGCCAACTTAAGGGCCTTAATTCTATCCATAATATCCTCTAATGGAGTCTCCATCTGAAGAGCCTCTTCTAGAGCCTTGAACCAGAAAGCAGCTGCAGTAGTTACAGGAACAATGCACGCAATAGGTTGGAGAAGAAAACCTTGATGAACAAAAATTTTCTTTAGGAGACCCTCTAATTTTTTATCCATAGGATCTTTGAAAGCACAACTGTCTTCGATAGGTATAGTTGTACGCTTAGCCAGAGTAGAAACAGCTCCCTCCACCTTAGGAACCGTCTGCCACAAGCCATGGTGTCAGATATGGGAAACATTTTCTTAAAAACAGGAGGGGGAGCGAACGGTATACCTAGTCTATCCCATTTCTTAGTAACAATATTCACAATCCTCTTAGGGACTGGAAAAACATCAGTGTAAACAGGAACCTCTAAGTATTTGTCCATTTTACACAATTTCTCTGGGACCACTATAGGGTCACAATCATCCAGAGTCGCTAATACCTCCCTGAGCAACAAGCGGAGGTGTTCAAGCTTAAATTTAAAGGCCGTCATATCAGAATCTGTCTGAGGGAGCGTCTTTCCTGAATCAGAAATCTCTCCCTCAGATAGCAAATCCCTTACCCCTACTTCAGAACATTGTGAGGGTATATCGGATACGGCTACTAAAGCGTCAGAAGGCTCAGCAGTTGTTCTTAACCCAGAGCTGTCACGCTTTCCTTGTAAACCAGGCAGTTTAGATAAAACCGCTGTGAGGGTTGTATTCATAACTGTGGCCATGTCTTGTAAAGTAAATGAAGTCGACGCACTAGAGGTACTTGGCGTCACTTGTGCAGACGTTACTGGTTGTGACACTTGGGGAGAGCTAGATGGCAAACCCTCAATTCCTTCTGTCTGAGAATCATCTATTGCTATATTTTTAAGTGCTATAATATGCTCTTTATAATTTATAGACATATCAGTGCAAGTGGGACACATTCTAAGAGGGGGTTCCACAATGGCTTCTAAACACATTGAACAAGGATTTTCCTTGGTGTCAGACATGTTAAACAGGCTAGTAATGAAACAAGCAAGCTTGGAAAACACTTTAATCAAAGTAAATAATACTTAGAAAAAAACAGTACTGTGCCTTTAAGAGAAAAAAAGATGCACAAACTCTGCAAAACAGTGTAAAAAAGCAGTAAACTTTACGAAATTTTACAGTAGAATCATAAAGCCTTAGTAAGTTTGCACAGCCAGCCAAATAAACGATTAACCCCTTAATGTAAAAACCGGATTGACAAAACGCCAAAAACCGGTATAAAAACGTTCAGCACCTTGCCACAGCTCTGCTGTGGCGCCTACCTGACTTTAGGATAGATTTGTGGGGTAAAACCTTCTTTTAGGCCCTCAAACAGAGCAGGACCCTCTGGAGAAGCAGCTGGATGTCTTCAGAGTAAAAGAAACTGCACAACTGAGGCGCAAAAATAGGCCCCTCCCACCTCATTCGATGTTAGTGGGGCCTAAAAGAAACACACCAAAGTATTTCTAAACTAGCCATGTGGGTTAATAACCCTTAAAATGAGCCACAATGACCCCTTAAAGTCCCTCAAAAAACGTTAAGTCTTCAATAAAAAAAACGTTTTTCCCATAAGTGCCACCAGTAACAAATGAGCCCTTTATGCAAGCTGGGATTCTCTATTAAGTGTGTGAATACAGCTTACCCTTCCCTCATGGGGATATTGTCAGCCTTTTCTAGAATTATCACAGTCTGTCTAGAAAAAAATTGACTGAACATACCTCAATGCAGCTTAGCATGCAAACTGTTCCCCCAACTGAAGTTTTCCTGTACTCCTCAGCCTCTGTGGGAACAGCAGTGGATCTTAGTTACAAAGTGCTAAGATCATCATCCTCCTTGCAGAAATCTTCATCCCTTTTCAGCCAGAGAGTGAATAGTACACACCGGTACCATTTAAAATAACAAACTTTTTCTTGAGAAAATAAAAACTAACATTTTTGTCACCACACTCACTTTACCCTTCCTAGCAGTTAAGCAGGCAAAGAGAATGACTGGGGGGGTGGAGCTAAGGGAGGAGCTATATAGACAGCTCTGCTGTGGGTGCTCTCTTTGCCACTTCCTGTTAGGAAGGAGAATATCCCACATGTATGGATGAATCCGTGGACTCGATACATCTTACAAGAGAAAAGGTCAGTAAATATACATAGTTTGCTTGTAACTAATAACTTCTTTAATATAAAGTATATAACATACACAATATAAAAAGAAAATACAAATTATGTTTAGCTGATAAATTCATTTATTTCATGGTGGTGACAATACATTACGCATGGAATTCACTTCCAAGCCACTAGGAGAAGGAAAAGATTCCAAAACATCTCAAGAGTACTTTATTCCTCCCACCTAAGTGGTATGCCAGTCATATGTATAGTCGTACATATGAATTGTGGACTCTCACCACCTTATGAAAGCAAAGGAAAATGAATGCTTACACCTGATAAATTTATTTCATGGTGGTGAGAGTCCATAAATCATTATGCATTGGAATACCCAAGCTGTAGAGTCCACGAGTAATGTTGGGCGGGACAAATTTGTAAAAGGCAGGCACCTACAGTTGTGCTCATAAGTTTACATACCCTGGCAGAATTTATGATTTCTCGGCCATTTTTCGAAAAAATTAAAAATGGCCAAAACAAAAACTTTTCTTTCACTTATGGATAGTGTTTGGCTGAAGCCATTTATTATCAATCAACTGTGTTTACTCTTTTTAAATCATAATGACAACAGAAACTACCCAAATGACCCTGATCAAAATTTTACATACCCTAGTGATTTTGGCCTGATAACATGCACACAAGTTGACACAAAGGGGTTTGAATGGCTATTAAAGGTAACCATCCTTACCTTTGATCTGTTTGCTTGTAATTAATGTGTGTGTATAAAAGTTCAATGAGTTTCTGGACTCCTGACAGACCCTTGCATCTTTCATCCAGTGCTGACGATTCTGGATTCTGAGTCATGGGGAAAGCAAAAGAATTGTCAAAGGATCTGCGGGAAAAGGTAGTTGAACTGTATAAAACAGGAAAGGGATATAAAAAGATATCCAAGGAACTGAGAATGCCAATCAGCAGTGTTCAAACTCTAATCAAGAAGTGGAAAATGAGGGGTTCTGTTGAATCCAAACCACGGTCAGGTAGACCAACTAAAATTTCAGCCACAACTGCCAGGAAAATTGTTCAGAATGCAAAGAAAACCCCACAAATAACTTCAGGTGAAATACAGGACTCTCTGAAAACATGTGGTGTGGCTGTTTCAATATGCACAATAAGGAGGCCCTTGAAGAAAGATGGGCTGCATGGTCAAGTCGCAAAAGAAAGCTATTACTACGCAAATGCCACAAAGTATCCCGCTTACAATACGCCAAACAGCACAGAGACAAGTCTCAAACCTTCTAGCACAAAGTCATTTGGAGTGATAAGACCAAAATTTAGCTTTTTGGCCACAACCATAAACGCTACATTTGGAGAGGAGTCAACAAGGCCTATGATGAAAGGTACACCATTCCTACGGTGAAACACAGAGGTGGATAGCTGATGTTTTGGGGATGTGTTAGTTACAAAAGCACAGGAAATTTGGTCAGAATTGATGGCAAGATGAATGCAGTAGGTTATCAAAAAATACTGGAGGAAAATTTGCATTAATCAGCCCAGAAGCTGCGCATGGGACGTACTTGGACATTCCAACATGACAATGATCCTAAACACAGGACCAAGTCGACCTGTCATTGGCTACAGCAGAATAAAGTGAAGGTTCTGGAGTGGCCATCTCAGTCTCCTGACCTCAATATCATTGAGCCACTCTGGAGAGATCTTAAACGTGCAGTTCATGCAAGACAGCCCAAGAATTTACAGGAACTGGAGGCTTTTTGCCAGGAAGAATGGGCAGCTTTACCATCTGAGAGCCTCATCCACAAATACCACAAAATACTTCAAGCTGTCATTGATGCTAAAGGTATTAAGAACTGGGGTATGTAAACTTTTGATCAGGGTCATTTGGGTAGTTTCTTTTGTCATTATTATTTAAAAAAAGTAAACACAGTTGATTCATAATAAATGGATTTAGCCAAACACTAACCATGAGTGAAAGAAAAGTTTTTGTGTTATCATTCATATTCTCTGAAAAAAGGCAAGAAATCATAAATTCTGCCAGGGTATGTAAACTTATGAGCACAACTGTATTTTTCAGACACTGCAGCCTGGTGGACTTTCCTACCAAAGGGCACCTCTGAAGAATCAAAAAACATCAAAATATTAGCATTTAGTAAAAGTAAGCAACGATGACCATGTTTCTGCCTTGCAAATTGGTTCAACAGAAGTCTGTTAGAAATTCAGGTAGTAGAAAGATCTGGAAAAGTGGTCTGTAATGTGTTAGAGTAGGCTTATCTGCCTCCAAGGAAGCTTTGTGAGATCATGAGCTTTACCAAGAAGCTAAATAAACAGCTGATGTCTTTCGACCTTTAAGCGGACCGGAGAAAAAGAATTAATAAAATGAAAGATTGTCTAAAATCTTTCGTAGTCGCAAGGTAAAACATTTTAAGGCATACACTACCTCCAAATTATGAAGACTTTCCTTAGAAAGCTGAGGATTTGGAGAAGAGAAGGGACTACAATCTTGTTATTGATATTATCAGAAGAAACAATCCTTAGAAATAAATCAAGTTAAACAGCCTTAACTTGGTAGAAAATAGGAGAAATAGCCTAATAGAAAAGAACTGATAACTCTGAAAATCTTCTATCTGAAGATAATACTAGCAGAAAACCTTACAAGGAGGATACTTGATGTCTAGCAAATACAGTGATTCAAAGGAAGGAACAGCAACATTCTAAAATCTAATTTATAGTCTATGATAAAAAAATGGCTCAATCACAGGGCAGATCCTACTATGGTCTGGACAAAATTCTAAATGTCAGATTTGCAATGTTTTTGTAAAATAACACCAATACAGCTAAAACTGGACCCTTAAAGAGTTTGCAAATAAATCCTTTTCCAACAACCTCCTGTAAAAACATTTTAAGTATCCTAGGAAATCTAAAAGAATGCCAACTGAAGACAATCATCATCTCACACCACAACAGAAAAACATACCAAACTCTGCCTGGTCAACCTAAAGCGATCAAAAGTACAGATGATAGCTCTTGAATGATTCAAGAAATTACACTAGGCAGAAGAACAGTTAGAGGGGAAAGCCAGTTGAAAAGACTATGGAATTAATAGATAATCCACTGGCTCCGCCTGAGAATCTCTGGATTTTGTCAAGTATCTTTGGGGCTAACTAAAAGACCCCAACATTCTACTAGGGGATTTAACACTCCCTGATGTAGAGAGCAGCCCTTGGATGAAGGAAATGCTTACCAACTCTTTATCCCTGGGGTATAAATGGCAGAAATCATGCAAAGGTTCTTATCTGCCCAAGATAAGATATAGGAGACCTCTTTAATCCTAAAGAACTGAGGGATCATCCCTGAAGATAGTGCTATGCCAAAGTCGTGAGGAACTGAAAAGATCTCTGTGAATTGGGATGTGAAGGTAAACATCCTTCAAATCTATTGGCGACATACAGAGTCCTTAGTGATAATCAGAACTCAGAAACTTGAAGGCTAAAAGTTCCCTAATTATCTGGAAACAATGAAAAATTTGGAATACAAACAGATCAATTCCATGAGTTCCAGATCTTGAATACAATGAAAGAAGGCTTGAGCCTTTACAGGACATTTTGGAATGCTGGACAGAAAAAAAAAAAAAAGATTAGAAGTTACATAAATATAAAAAGCCCTCAGGGATAATATAAAACAATGCAGCCACTGCAAAAACATACAGGTCCTGCTCTGTATTATGCACAATATGGTTTATCAAGAAGAAAAAATGTTGCTGATCGGTAAATATGCAGTGCTTCTGTCACATGATTCAAGAATTTGTAAACTCCAAGATAGTGGAACCCCATGTGTAGATGCAGATCTTCACTAACCAGAACTTACAGAGGATTAAAAGAAAGAGAACCACTTTGAAAAGAGATGCAAGAACAGAAGGAAATACAATAGCGTGATAAATAGTAACCATGCTACTGCAGTTGTAGCCAGCAGTTTATTGTCCCAGTTTAAATGGACTGGATAGAGCATGAAATTGTTAGCAATTTCCTAGTTTATTTCTATAGAAAAAATTCTTAGTTCTATTGGTTTCCTTTGTTAAAGAGTAATCCTAAGTGTGTATGTGTCTTTGGAAATCTGGCAAAAGTCTTTGCAACAATGTTTATATCAATATTTTACATAGTTGCAAACACTGCTACCATAGAAAGCCAGACACATGCACACTTCTATTACCCTACCTAGATTTACTCTTCAACAAAAAGATATCAAGAACACACAGAACATTGGAAAATAGAAGTAAATTAACCGTTTAAAACTGAATAATGAATGTTTATTAACTTTACTGTCAACTTTAATGAGGACTTTTAATAACTTTTGCTTCTACTAGTTATCTATACTGATATTTTTCCAACTGTGTGTGTGTGTGTGTGTGTGTGTGTGTGTGTGTGTGTGTGTCTGTGTGTGTGTATGGAGAGGCATAAGACAGAGAAATAATATACACAAATGCAAAAAAAAAAAAAAAATCATCTTACATGGTGATAAAGACCAAGAAGAAAGATATGAAAAATGTATTACTTTACTGTATAAAATAATGCATGGTGGAAAATAAGGCCCAAACGTAAAGTCTGAAGGTTTCATATCTGGATGATATGTGAATTTTGATCCAGCAAATTGGAATCCCTAAAATGGTAGATATCAAAGAGCCCACTGAACAGCTTTGCCGCAGAAGTTGCCAAATAAGCATAAAAACAGTTGAAATTATTAACTTACTAAAAGGGACAGGAAACCCCAAAATTTTCTTTCATTATTTGGATAGAACATACAGTTTTAAACAACTTTACAATTTACTTCCATTATCAAATATGCTTTGTTCTCTTGTTATCCTTTGCGGAAGGAACAGCATCGAACCACTGGCAGCTAGTTGAGCCCATCTAGTCAGCCAATCACAAGAGACATGTGTGCATGCACCAATTAGCAGCAGCTCCCACTAGTGTAGGATATGTGCATATTCATTTTCAACAAGGGATACCAAGAGAACAAAGCAAATTTGAAAATAGAAGTGAATTTAAAAGTGTCTTCAAAATTACATGCTATATCGGAATCCAAGATTAATTTTGATTTTCCTATCCCTTTAAGTTTCGTCATAAAATTTGTACATCTGAAGAAATCCTTGGGAAATAAAAACATGAAATACAATTATGGCTCAAAATCAAATACAGAGCACCTACTGAAATGGCTTTTTTGTGATTAAACCAGGCAAGATACTTGATCCCATGAGATCTGAAGCTATAAGAACTCTCTTAGGAATCACTTAGCAAAAACTATTATCCAGACACTTATGAGCTGAGAGCCAAATCTTATTTTTAGAAAAGCACCGTCTACAGTCCAGATGAAAACAGAGTTGTAAGGTTCACTTTCAAGATCACTAGCAGAAAACCTTCTGCACGGTGAAGAGTGACACTTTGTAAAAATTGTTTTGAGTTACTCTTCATTACATAATGTACAACTGTCAATAAAATACAATCCAGAAATGTCAAAGAACTCGGCCAATTGCTGTAAAATTCTGAAGATTTTTCAAGTAACCACATACATTTCGTGAAACAAATTTTGCAGTTACTCTTATTTATTTGAAAAGAGTGGATACAAAGACTGATGTTTAAACACTGCTGCTTTAACTTAGTACAAAAGTAGTGGTCATAATAATAATGATGTATTTGCCTCTCTGGATAGAAACATGTGGCTCTTCTTAAAAGATAGAATGCATTAGAGATACCTGACCGCAGGAGACCGGAGCATTCTGTAGCAAAAAAAAGATAACAAGAACACTACGGATTCACGAGGAATCACTAGACTCCAACAGGTGAATAAAAATGCAACCTCTACAAAGGTGTCCAAAAGACTGAAATCATAGGAGAAATGTTTCCAGATAAAAAACTATGTATTTTGTGATTTAAAAAGGATATACCATTTAAAAACATTTTCTGCAATATTACTTCTATTATCAAAATTGCTTCATTCACATGATATTGTTGAAGAGATACCTATGTAGGTGTCTGGAGATCTACATGGCAGGAAATAGTGCTGCCATTTAGGGCTCTAAGCATTGGCCAGTTCCTAAGCACATGTCCCTGCTTTTCAACAAAAAATACAAAAAGAAGAAAAATGAATAGAGGTAATATAAGTAAATTAGAAAGTTGTTTAAAATCCCCTTTAACCACCAAAAAAAAAAAGAAGTTATAATAAACAAACATGCAAAAAGAAAGGCAAAGCCCCTTTCAAATATATTTCTGCGAGATAACTAACATTTAAATAGTTCTTGGACACAAGTAAAATCCAAAGGGGAAATAAAGAGTGAAGATAAAAATAAGAAAACTCAGTAGTAAAAGAAAGAGAAAAATGTATGCTTACCTGATAAATTTCTTTCTTTCCAGATATGGAGAGTCCACAACATCATTCAATTACTGGTAGGAATATCACTCCTGGCCAGCAGGAGGAGGCAAAGAGCACCACAGCAAAGCTGTTAAGTGTCACTTCCCTTACCTATAATCATTCGACCAAAGGGAAATGGAAAAAAAATAACACAAAGGTGTAGAGGTGTCAGGTGCCTGAGGTTTAGTCAAAAATAACTGTCTTAATAAAGGGTGGGGACATGGAAAGAAATTTATCAGGTAAGCATACATTTTGTTTTCTTTCCTAAGATATAAAGAGTCCACGATGTCATTCAGTTACTAGTGGGAATCAATACCCAAGCTAGAGGACACAGAATAACCAGGGAGGGAGAACAAGACAGGCAGACCTAAACAGAAGGCACCACGCTCCTCTCTCTCTGGTGCCGGTCCCGTTGCCTCTGGCGCGAATCCTGCGCCTATGTGTTTTCAAATAGATCTATCACTGCCCAAGTATAGGTGTTACTTTGTGTACTCCTGGGTGTGATAGATTGTTTCTGCTATTTGCCTTATTGTTGATTAACCCTATATGACTACTGTGCCTGATTAACCCCTAAACTGCTGGCTTGATATACTGCTACTGAACTCTGCTTGTATGACTACTCTGCCTGATTAACCCCTAAATTGCTGGATTGATATTCTGTTGCTGAACTCTGCTTGTCTGACTACTCTGCCTGATTAACCCCTATTGTTCTGGATTGCTTCACCGTTGCCAAACCCTGCCTGCCTGACCATTCTAGTGATTTACCCTTGGACTGCTTTACCGTTGCTAAATCCTGCCTGCCTGACCATTTTAGTGGTTTACCTTTGGACTGCTTTACCGTTGCCGCTGAAGACTATCCTGCCTGTGGTGAGTGCTATTCATCTCATCTTGCAAACTTTCTCTGCTCTGGGATATTCCCTATCATTCCGGCTCAACGCCGGGATAAGAAGACTACTGGCCGAGTTCGGTCTGATAGTGGAGTATCCTACAAGCATAACACAGCAGTCATCAGACCGCTGCTTTCCTAACCTTAAACCACTTCTAAAGTGGCGAATTTCAATCTCCCCGGTAATGTCCGACCAAGGAGATTTACAGCTCCTGCCCGCGCGTGATAGGCTGTGCGCGGACAGGGGGCGAGTGCAACAGGGGGCGAGATTGCACGTGAGCGCAAAATAGCACTCGTATGTAATGCTGAATTCCGCCAGGGGAATTCAGCCTGACAGAGGCAAGCTGTGGCAGACTGGAGTGCTTATGTGCGCCCCTGTCTGTCTCAGCTTGATAAATCGTCCCCATAGTCAAGTAAAGAAGACAAAGGCAGGAAAGAACACAGCTGGGTAAATGTGGTGCATAGTGAGGGGTCGATTTATCAAGCTAAGGCAGACAGGAGCGCACATAAGCGCCAAAGCTCGCCTCTGGCGGGCTGAATTCCCCTGGTGGAATTCAGCAATGCACACGAGCGCTATTTTGTGCTCATGTGCAAACCCGCCCCCTGCCTGCGCACAGTCAATCATGAGGCGGCAGAAGCTGTCAATCTCCCCGGTTGGAATATACCGGGAAGATTGAAATTCGCCCCTTTAGAGGTAGCTGCTTGTTAAATACGGCGTGCAGGTTCTCTTGTCAGAACCTGCAGTCGCATGGGGTAAAAAAGCTTGGGAAGTCTTTGATAAATCGACCCCTAAACTGATGCCAATTGCAAAAATAAGAGGGTGGGTCTTGTGGACTCTTACCACCATGAAAAATTAATCTATTTCAGGTAAGCATACATTTTGTTTTCGTTCATAAGATGGTGAGAGTCCAAGAGCCATTACTCCTGGGCTCTAATACCCAAGCTGTGGAGTTCATAAGTAAATGGATGGGACAAAAATTAATGCAGGCACCTTTTTACCAGCCACTAAGACTGTAGGACTTTTCTGTGAAAAACTATCACAAAAGAAAAGTTAGTAAAGAAGACCAAGTTGCTATTGTGCAATGTACATAACAAAAGCCTTGTTTTAAAAAAAGACCCCCAAAGAGAACTAATCTAGTAGAAAAAAAAAATGTAAAAGTTCTGGAAGAAAGTTTCCTGCTTCCAATAAAGCTATACTTAGGCCTTGATATTCAAAGGTACTCTAGTAGTGAGAAAAATTGCAGTTCAGACTTCACAGGGGCTGAACTCACTGAATATTCAAAAGAAAAAAGGTGGAACTCTCTAGCACTGCGAGATTTCTCTCATTTCTATCTATGAAGGAGAGAAAAGCCCAGTGCAATACAGCACTGCATGATATGAGGTTTGTTACACTTGTGTTACTTTAACAAATTAGAATAATACTTTATATATTTCTGTTTATATGTACAAATTAAATTGCACCTTGAATTTGCTGCATTACAAACTAAAACTGACAGCTTCAGAAAGGAAGTGGGCAGTTCCCTGGGCTGGACAGGGGAGTTCCAAGCATATGTCTGAAGCTCTCTCACCAGTCGTGTAAAATTTTCTAAGCATTTTAAACATGCTGGTCTCACTGATTTGTCTCACCAGCTGTATGCAGGTGAAGTTTGCTCAAAATTCACAATATACTTATTTTAAATAACTGAAAAGTAATATATACTAAAATATAGACAAAGCAAGTTAAAGTGTAGTGAAAACATTTCAGTTAAATTTGCGCCCGATCGCGCCACTGAAATTAATGTAGCTCGTTCCCGCTACCAAACCAGAGCGGAGAGCTGCTAAATCCAAGTTTGATATAAAATCTCTCGCAATGCTTTTGGTTTTTGCCACCTGCCGCTAAGATAATGTTATATAATACTGCACTATGAGCAGCATTATAACACATTATTTTATAAGTTTACTGTCTCTTTAAATGTGATTCAAAAGTGCAAAGTGATATAAACAGACAGCACAGTGTAAATGCAGCAGAACTCTCATGTCATGCAGTGCTATATTGCACTAGGCTTGTCTCTCCTTTACATACAGAAATGCCGGGAACAACCCCTGTGAGAAGTAAAGCAAAATCTGCCTTTTGAAAATTTCAATAGGGAGCTTGCAGTGCTGGAGGATCATTTTAGAATATCTCACATGAGCAGAGAGGTTTTGAATATCAGGGCCTGAAAGGGATACTGAACACAAATTTGTTTATTTCATGATTCAGATAGAGCATGCAATTTTCCTTTGTTCTCTTGGTATTTTTATTTAACAATGCAGGAATGTAAGCTTACGAGCCGGCCTATTTTTGGTTCAGCACCCTGGATAGGGCTTGCTGATTGGTGGGTACATTTAGCCACCAATCAGCAAGCAATAACCAGGTGCTGAACCAAAGATGGGCCGGCTCGTAAGCTTACATTACTGCTTATCAAATAAAGATACCAAGAGAACGAAGAAAATGTGATAACAGGAGTAAATTAGAAAGTGTTGGGTTCAGTATCCCTTTAATCAGGAAGCTAAAGTAACAACTGTAGTGATGACTCATACGTGGACAAATGGTACTATAAAGTATTTAGTACAGGCAGATTTTATTACAAGACCAGAGACTTCACATTTGCATTACTTTCTTTTACTACTAGTGTGCAGCCTTAAAAGTACATATAACACATAAACAGTTAAGATAATACAAAAAAAAAAGAAAAGAGTCTATATAACTAGCCAATGAGAATGCTAGGTTAGAGACCAGAGAAAAAAAATGGACCAATCAGAAGACCCATATTGACCATAAACAGACCAATGTGCACCCCATCTTCCTCTTTCTTTTGCTGCTCAGCAACAAGATAAGTGTGCTATTATTCACTGCCATATATATTATAATAATATTGGTCAATAATGTCGCTTATAAACCAAGAAATACAAAGCAGAAAAGTAAAGACAAGCTAAAGGGACAGTCTACTTGACACTGTTACTACCCATTTCCCAAGCTTTGAATAACCAAAAAAAAAATATGTTATATTATTGTACTTTATAACCTTTAATTCTCTAAATTTCTGACTGTTTCTAAGCTTCTGCAGGCTGCCTCTTATTTCAGTGCATTTTGCAGTTTTTCAGTCAGACAGTGCTAGTTTGTGTGTGCCATATAGATAACTGTGTGCTCAATCCCGTGGAGCTATTTATAAAGCAGCACTAATTGGCTAAAATTTAAGTTTGTAAATAGCACTGAGATAAGGGGGCAATCTGCAGAGGCTTCGATACAAGGTAAACAGTATATTAATAGAAAGAAGAACAGTGTTGGTTATGCAAATCTGGGGACTGGGTATTAAAAGGAATAATCCCTTCATTACTTGGAATTTCAGAGAAAAACTTGTCCAAAATAGCAAATTATTAGCATTGTTACTATCGCTCCATTTAAACAAAAATAAAACTTTTTTTTTAACCTTTTAACGCCGTTATGCTGTTCTATTCCGTCATAATTACACTGGGCTTTAAAGCCGTTATGACGGAATAGAACGTCATAACAAAACGGCTGTCCTGAAGCCTTCTGTGCTTCTAGGACTTGATCGCGGTCTGGAGGGCGTTCCTAGGGTTGTAGGGACGTCCCCCCAGATGCGATCCAATAATTGAAATCTCGCGATCGTATGCACGATCGCGTAGTTTCAATTTGTCTACATCGGAACAGGTGTTCCGATGTAGGCACTTTCACCCTGTCACTAAAGGGTTAAATTTACCTATCAAAACTATATACTGTATATTTTTAGTAGACAACCCAAGGTATTGATCTAGGCCCATTTTAGTATATTTCATGCCACCATTTCACCACCAAATATGATCATTTTAAAAACAAAAAAACTTTTTCACAAACTTTGGGTTTCTCACAGAAATGATTTACACATAACTACTGCAGCCATAAGACAAATGGTTGTGAAAGGTTCTCTGGGGTCCCTTTTTGTTCAGAAATAGCAGACATGCATGGTTTTGCCATTAGTTTTTAGCAATTAGAAGGCTGCTTATTACAGCTGTGCACCACATCTGAAATTCCTGGCAGTAAAGGGGTTAATCAGTTAGCTGACAAGGGTAATAGTATTTTAAATGCATGAATTACCCTCCTACCGGACACTTTCCACCTCATCCCTAACAAACAGCTCTCTCCCCTCAAACACTTTTTTTTAAAATAAATACATTTTATTTCTTTTCTGCAGTGTAGAATCCACCCTTACCCTCCCACCTTGCTGATCCCTCCCAAACAGCTTTCTAACCTTCCCCCTCCTAATGGCATCTGCCATCTTAGTTACAGACAGCTGTCTGCCAGTAGCCAGTTTATATTCTTGTTTTGCTTTTTTATAATTTATTATTTTAATTATTTTTCAACCTGTGTTAACACTATAACATAGTACAAGCAAATCCCTCCTTATATTCCCTTTAGCAATTTTAGAGATCACATTATAAAAGCTGTGTATTGATATCATAACCAATAAATACAAATACTTATATTGTTAAAGTTTCTTAAAGGGATATGAAACCAAATTTTTTTCTTTCATGATTCAGATAGACTTCCAAATGTATTTCTATTAAAAATGTTGTCTTTAAGAATGAAGTTTTGGAATTTATTAAAGCGTTAGATAAGATCCCTGTATTGTATGTTAATTAATGGGTCTCTCTCTTCTAAAATAACTTTAGTCAGAGGAACACAACAAGGTTGCCCCCGCTCGCCTCTTATTTTACTTAGTGAATAAACAATTGGCTTTGAATTGGATACTGTTGGGTGGAATACATCTTAAAGGGGCATAAAACCCAATTTTTTTTTATTTAGAAGAGAATAAAATGCAGTAAATGTTTAATACATACAATTCAATATTTACAAAATACCTAAATTCACTACCTGTGGTTAAAATAATTTTTTAAATAATACCAATGAAGACTACTCAGTTATAAATATTGAGCTTGTAAGAATACAAATTGTGCAACTGTTGCAGTTTTTTGCAACCTTTGTCATTTTCCTTGTATAAGAAATAATGTATTTCTGTATTACTAAACAGCATTGCTCAGTTCCTTAAAAGGATATGAAAACCAAATATTTTCTTTCATGATTCAGATAGAGCATATAATTTTAAGCTACTTTTAAGATAATTTACTCCTATCAATTTTTGTTCGCTCTCTTTGTATCTTTATTTGAAAATGCAGGAATGTACGCTTAGTAGCTAGCCCATTTTTGGTTCAGCACCCTGGGTAACGCTTGCTGATTTGGGGCTATAATCAGCATGAGAACTAAGCAAATTTGATAACAGAATTAAAATTGGAAACTTTAACAGTGTGTGCTTTATCTGAATCATGAAAAAAATCTGTTTCATGTCCCTTTAAAAAGGACCACTAAATACAGTAGAAATGCATGATTAACCTTACATTCTTGCTTTTTCAAAAAAAGATAAGAAAAAAAAATGGTAATAGGAGTAAATTAGAAAGTTGCTTAATCCCTTAACGACCAAGGACGTACGCCACACGTCCTCAAAAAAAATACAGTTAATGACCGAGGACGTGTGGCGTACGTCCTTGGTCTGGAAAGCAGCTGGAAGCGATCCTGCTCGCTTCCAGCTGCTTTCCGGTTATTGCAGTGATGCCTCAACATCGAGGCATCCTGCAATAACCCCCCTTGGCCATCCGATGCAGAGAGAGCCACTCTGTGGCCCTCTCTGTACCGGACATCGATGGCCGGTTTCGTTGGTGGGTGGGAGCCAGTCTGGGAGGCGGGTGGGCGGCAATCGATGGGCCGTATGATGTGGAGGGGGGCGGGATCATGGGCGGGAACGCCGGGCGCGTGTGCACGAGGGTGCGCGCGCGGGGGTAGGAAGCGGGTGGGAACCGCTACACTACAGAAAAATGATGGGAGAAAAGTGGCAGTGATTGCCAAATATATTTAAATATATGTAGATCTGAGAGATCTGGGAGGGGTGGTGGGTTGGTCTTTTGGGGGGGGCAAGCTACACTACAGAAAATTATTTTTAAAAAAAATAATAAAACATGTTTTACTATAAACTGGGTACTGGCAGACAGCTGCCAGTACCAAAGATGGCTACTAATAAAATAGAGGGGGATGGGTAAAGAGCTGTTTGGGGGGTATCAGTGAGGTTGGGGGCTAAGGGGGGATCCTCCAGAGCAGCATATGTAAATATGCCTTTTTTTTAATTTATTTTTTATCAAGGATAGCTTTTTTTTTTTTAGTACTGGCAGACTTTCTGCCAGTACTTAACATGGTGGGGACAATTGTGGGGTGGGGGAGGGAAGAGAGCTGTTTGGGAGGGATCAGGGGGTGTAATGTGTCAGGTGGGAGGCTGATCTCTACACTAAAGCTAAAATTAACCCTGCAAGCTCCCTACATGCTACCTAATTAACCCCTTCACTGCTAGCCATAGTACACGTGTGATGCGCAGCAGCATTTAGCGGCCTTCTAATTACCAAAAAGCAACGCCAAAGCCATGTATGTCTGCTATTTCTCAACAAAGGGGATCCCAGAGAAGCATTTACAACCATTTGTGCCATAATTGCACAAGCTGTTTGTAAATGATTTCAGTGAGAAACCTAAAATTGTGAAAAATTTTACTTTTTTTTTATTTAATCGCATTTGGCGTTGAAATGGTGGCATGAAATATACCAAAATGGGCCTAGATCAATACTTAGGGTTGTCTACTACACTACAATAAAGCTAAAATTAACCCTACAAGCTCCCTACATGCTCCCTAATTAACCCCTTCATTGCTGGGCATAATACACGTGTGGTGCGCAGTGGCATTTAGCGGCCTTCTAATTACCAAAAAGCAACACCAAATCCATATATGTCTGCTATTTATGAAAAAAGGGTATTCCAGAGAAGCATTTACAACCATTTGTGCCATAATTGCACGAGCTGTTTGTAAATAAATTCAGTGAGAAACCTAAAGTTTGTAACAAAATGTGTGAAAAAGTGAACAATTTTTTTTATTTGATCGCATTTGGCGGTGAAAAGGTGGCATGAAATATACCAAAATGGGCCTAGATCAATACTTTGGGTTGTCTTCTAAAAAAAAATATATACATGTCAAGGGATATTCAGGGATTCCTGGAAGATATCAGTGTTCCAATGTAACTAGCGCTAAGTTTGAAAAAAAGTGGTTTGGAAATAGCAAAAGTGCTTCTTGTATTTATTTCCCTATAACTTGCAAAAAAAAAAACAAAGAACATGTAAACATTGGGTATTTCTAAACTCAGGACAAAATTTGGAAACTATTTAGCATGAGTGTTTTTTGGTGGTTGCAGATGTGTAACAGATTTTGGGGGTCAAAGTTAGAAAAAGTGTGTTTTTTTCCATTTTTTCCTCATATTTTATTTTTTTTTATAGTAAATTATAAGATATGATGAAAATAATGGTATCTTTAGAAAGTCCATTTAATGGCGAGAAAAACGGTATATAATATGTGTGGGTACAGTAAATGAGTAAGAGTAAAATTACAGCTAAACACAAACACTGCAGAAATGTAAAAATAGCCTTGGTCCCAAACGGTCAGTAAATGGAAAAGTGCTGTGGTCATTAAGGGGTTAAAATTGCATGTTCTGTGTAGATCATGAAAGAAAAAAACTGGCTTCAGTATCCCTTTAAATACATTAATGTAAAATTATGCAATTAATTTGTGCTTTTTCTAGCAGAAAATTATAGAATAATCATAATAATAATAATAATAAAAAATATTACACTGCCCCCATCCGGCTACTTCATAATGTCCACATTTTATGGATGTTGTATGGATAACACTGTATAGTATAAATTATTTACCATTAATTGAAAAAAATGCTATGGATTTAGATAACGGATTTAAATTTGTACAGGAGTTCTTGCCTTCTCATGTTTTAAGTTGTACATTCTGGCTTGCCTTGCAAAACATGCAATTGAACTGTTAGTAGAAATTAGTTATGCATCTATACTGACGGTTGAAGAAAAGATTATTAGCCCATTTTCGCTGAGAAAAAAAAAAAAAAAGTTGTGTCGGGATACAGAGAGTCAAACATAATTTCCAACTATATGCCAATTACTGTTAATCACTTATTTAAGGAAGGTATAAGGGATAAAATATTTTTTAATTATACTACATCATATTGGTACAAGGTTTTCTTACAAGTGTATCGGGAGAACTATTTGACAATTCTAACCTGTAAGTGGCAACAACATTTTCCGTCTAATGATTCTAAATACATTAGCCAAAGATATTAGAAAGTAGAAAAGCCTACACTATCTGCGTCTTGGTAGGAAACACATTAGATTAAACGAATAAGTAGATTTTATATGACTCCCTTGCTATTGAATAAACTGAATGACAGGTCACCCTCGAGATGCCCATGGTGTATATTTATTGGAGCAGACTTAATCCATATGTTGTGGAGTTGGCCCAAAGATACTAAAATTTTGGGGGGGAATATTTGGCAAAATAAGAATTTGAAATATAAAATTCTAATTACAAGGCAAATAAGGAACCAACTACTCCAAAATATCTTAAAATGTTACAAATGCAAGCATTAAAAGGAACATTCCAGCCAAAAGTGAAATCCACATGGATGCATTTCAGTTGTGAATAGAAGCATTTCAGTAATATACATGTATTAGCAAAAATGTTTCTAATAAAAACTAATGCTGTTTCAAAAGTGTATTTAAGTATGCACCGTGCACCAGCATTTTAAACACAGCACTTGCTCAGAGAGTCTAAGGTGCTTGTATCATCTTGTAATGACTCAATTTAATTGCTGTTTGGTAGGTTTAGACTGTCTAGCTGGTGGGGAATCTAGCACACCTGAAGTAAACTTTATCCCACAGTTTAAAGAGTTATTGTTAGTTGTAGTAGGTGGCGCAAAACAAGTTGCTATTCCCAATGTGTCTTACTGTAAATATGTGTGATAATATGTGGGCTCAATATATGTTAATGTTTTGATGAGTCCTAATTTTATATTCTCTTTTGGAAAAAATGGATGTCGAAACTATTTAAGAAATAAATATGATCCTTTATTTGATTATGGTAAATTTACCCAATAGTAGTGATGCTAAAAGTACAGTTAAACAAAAATTATTACAATTCCTTCAAAGTTTAAAAAATGACACCGGTGTCTCTATGTATAAAAATGTACATAATATATAAAAAATAAATTAAATTAAAATAATAACGTTGAAATCTTATAATTTATACAGTTTTGGGTTTATCACAAGTTGTAATTTCTAACAGAATGTTTGTAGATACAATTTTATAGTGGATAAAACAATAGTTGCTGTATAGTTCATATAGGATACTTTGTTTCAAGTTCAGCTATGCAATTGAGATCTTATCTTAGGCAACTATATATCAAATGTACAGGTATGTTGGTGCGATTTTTATCACACTGTGATATAAGTATACAAATTAGTACCTTGAAGTGTATCTGTTTGATATCACTTTTGTGAGATAATTGCGGTTAAATAAACGCCGCTATGCCAGTGTTTTGATTAAGTTTCAAGATCAAGCTGGTGGCAGTTCTATATGAGCTGCTGGCGGTTAAATAAATGCCGCTTTGGTTTCCTCTTATTAGGTGGGCTTATCTGTTTGCTGCGAGAAAATTCACTTTTATATAAGTGTTTGGGTAGTTGTCGTGGCCGCTCAGTTACCTTATCCTTTGTCGGTCAGTGACCGATCGCGCTCTTAAGGGTTTCTTGGTGGGATCTTCGTTGCGGTTAAGTGCTAACCGTTTGCTGATGTTTATTAAGTATCTCCGGTTTTTCTATTCTGTGGCTTGTCTGTCGGTCAGTGACCGATCACGATGGTATGGTTGTTGGATAACCTCCTGATGTGGAATTTTTGCGTGCCTTTCCGGTCTGTTGTTCCCAGGTTTCTTAGATGTCGGTCAGTGACCGATCTGGGTGCTGAAATGTGGTTGTTGGGATAAGTAGAAAGTTTGTAGGATAAGTAGAAAAAGGATTTCTAGTTATCAATGTGATCTTTGCGGTTAAATATATGCCGCTCAGTGGGAACTTGAATATTTCAACTGGGTATAGCTGGTATTCACTTTGTCTTCTCAAATCCTGTGCAGGTGTGCTCTGGTATCAACATGTTTCGGCTGGACAGCCTTTTTCAAGATCAAAATTGTATCTACAAACATTCTGTTAGAAATTACAACTTGTGATAAACCCAAAACTGTATAAATTATAAGATTTCAACGTTATTATTTTAATTTAATTTATTTTTTAGATATTATGTACATTTTTATACATAGAGACACCGGTGTCATTTTTTAAACTTTGAAGGAATTGTAATAATTTTTGTTTAACTGTACTTTTAGCATCACTACTATTGGGTAAATTTACCATAATCAAATAAAGGATCATATTTATTTCTTAAATAGTTTCGACATCCATTTTTTCCAAAAGAGAATATAAAATTAGGACTCATCAAAACATCAATTTAATTGCTGACATGATACAAGCTCCACTGGCGCTCTGAGCAGCTGCAGTATTTAAAATGCTGGTGCTCTGAAAATATCTAGCTATGCTTCACATGCACATGCAGAGAAAAAAGTTAACACTTAAACAGTAACAATGTTTACTAGAAGCATTTTGCCAATACATTTATATTACAAATATGCTTCTATTCAAAGATGCAATTAATCTATGTGCATTTAAATTTTGACCAGAATGCCCCTTTAACTGGACAATTTAATGTAATTATTGTCAGAAAACAATATTAAAATGTATATGAAGTAATGGCTTATATGAATCCAGACCTATCCAGAAAATATACAAAGACAATTGATTGCTCCCTTTTAAAAATCTAAGGTTATATTTAAATGAATTAATATAGGTGAATTTTCCAAATAAATTATTGATGAAGCTACAGTGTGAAGAACTTATGAGACGTTGTCAACCCCAACATCTTTTCTTACCTCTGTCTTTTATGTTGAGTAATTCATTGTATGTAATATTTGTAGTATCTCTAATGGGTCACTATTCTGTTTTCCAAGACTTGTTTTTTTTATTGTTTGTTAAAGTGATTAATTAATGGAGACACATGGACGGCTATGTTCCGATTGCCAATTTACATTATGCAATGTCCTTTTTTCCACGTAATTAATAACATTTCCAATAAAAAGATTTTTTTTTAAAAAATTACACTTAGTTGGGTTCTCACACAATTCAACCCTTTCCCTATTTGCAACACACAGAGCTTCCCGCTTATGTGTATTATCTATGCTGCGGACGACAGCTAAAGTTGGAGGAAAAGTTTACACCTTTTCTGCAACACGGTGTACATGTTTCTGAAAAAGTCTGTATGTTTGGGACACTTAAAGGGACACTGTATCCAAAAATTTTCTTTCGTGATTCAGGTTGAGCATGAAATTTTAAGCAACTTTCTAATTTACTCCTATTATCAAATTGTCTTCATTCTCTTGGAATCTTTATTTGAAATGCAAGAATGTAAGTTTAAATGCCGGCCCATTTTTGGTGAACAACCTGGGTTGTCCTTGCTGATTGGTGGATACATTCATCCACCAATAAAAAAAGTGCTGTCCAGAGTACTGAAACCAAAAAAAAGCTTAGATGCCTTCTTTTTCAAATAATGATAGCAAGAGAACGAAGAAAAATTGATTATAGGAGTAAATTAGAAAGTTGCTTAAAATTTCATGCTCAATCTGAATCACGAAAGAAATATTTTGGGTACAGTGTCCCTTTAAGCATAATCGAGCCGTACATCTTACAAATTCACTGAATAGTTTATGTTTATAAAATACTGTATACAGTATATAATTTTTGATTGAATTAATAATTAAAAATGTCTTCACTAATCCTACAGATGGCATCTAAGTCAAACATTTCCATTTAATCACACACAACTATATGTATTTAATTTGATGTTTAGTTGAAGTAAACATGCTTAGCCTTTATTTTTAAAAGAACACATTTTTGCAGATTTTAAAAAAACATGCAAAAAATAGCAGGACAGCTTGAATACACAGAGTGCTATAACAGCATATTACCGACTTCAATATATTTTGCAAAAGAAACTAGATGCAAAGCTATAAGTAATTTGCCTTTTCCCTCTGATTTTTTCACTTTTAACTATTGTTTTTATGTATTCCTATTTTAGAGCATATTGTTTGTCTGCTACATTGTTGAGCTACAGTCACTTTATTTCTGACCCTTAAATACTCTTGAAATGAATTATTAATCTATATGATGCCCTCTGCTCACTGAATACAAAATGTTAAATAACAGTGTCCCTTTAAATATTGATCCCACCTTTAAAGTGATGGTAAACTCTCCCCTTTTTAAAATCAGATCTGGAATGTAAACGCTATTTTAGATGGGGTTGTATTCATCATGTGCAATGAAGATGCACTATAACTTAGTTTTTAATATAGATATGAAATTCAAATACCCCACGTTACACCACCCACTTCAAAAGTCAATTTTTCTGTCAGCTAAATGATTGAATTACTCTCCAATCAATGCTCTAGCTACAACAAAAGTGCCATATGGGGAGAGCGCTGATTGGACAACAATTCAATCTGTTAGCTCACAGAAAATTTTACTTTTGAAGTGGGCGGAGGAGCATGCAGTATTTGAATTTCATATCTATATTAAAAAGCATGTTATACTGCATCTTCATTACAGCTAATGAATTAAACTTCATCTAAAATAGCGCTTACATTCCAGATCTGATTTTAAAAAGGGGAGAGTTTACCATCACTTTAAGTAAGATACTAGCAGTATAGTTTGTTAATTTGTGCAATAAAGCTATATCTCTGAAAATACACAAATTACTAAATATAAATTTTAAAAAATTATATGACAATCATTAAAGGGACAGTCTAGTCAAAATTAAACTTCCATGATTCAGATAGAGCACGCAATTTTAAACAACTTTCCAATTTACTCTTTTCATCAAGTTTGCTTTGTTCACTTGGTATTCTTCGTTAAAAACTAGACCTAGGTAGGCTCGAAACTGATTTCTAAGACATTGAAGGTTGCCTCTTCTCTCAGTGCATGTTGACAGTTTTTCACAGTTAGACAGTGCTAGTTCATGTGTGTCATATAGATGAAATTGTGCATACTCCCATGGAATTATTTATGAGTTAGCACTGATTGGCTAAAATGCAAGTCTTTAAAAAGAACTGAGGTAAGGGGAAGTCTGTAGAGGATTAGATACAAGGTAATCACAGAGGTAAAAAGTGTATTAATATAACAGTGTTGGTTAAGCAAAACTGGGGAATGTGTAATGAAAGGGATTATCTATCTTTCTAAAAAAAAAAAAATGTTTTCAAGTAGACTGTTCGTTTAAATAAATTTTATGACATTCCCTCCAACTGCAACATAAAACAAGAAAACAGCCACTGGCGTTCCAGGGAATTTTCACCTGTATGCAAACAATAGAATGTTAACATAGAAAAACATTATCTCTAAAGTATGGCTTCATTAGCATGTTGCTTTGTTTGTTTTCCTGTATCTCTTTATGTCCTAGTAACTATACACACCTTTAGTAAACACATATCAATTCATACATAACCAGACAAACCTTAAAAGAAATGTAATTTAGAAAAAAAAAATAATAATAATAATAATAAGATTCAATAATCTTACAGTTGTGTCTGCCAAGTAAACAAAAAATAAATACAAACATTAGAAAGAAAAAAATTATTTCCACAAACCAATATTGTTTCAGTAACTAGAAAAGAAAGTCAATAGTATAATTTGTTAGAGACAAAGCAGTAGTTTTCTTATAAAGTTTACTAAAATTATATAAGTGCAAACAGGCATTATGTAATACAATATTATTATTATTATCATCATTTATTTGTAAACCGCTACCAAATTCGATAGTACTGGGTTCATCAGCATGGGGTATACAAAGCTAATGTTTCATAATACAAAAGTATTGAACAATACACATCTTAATTGAAAAGAAAGAAAGTGGTATTTGCCATTAAACCACTATAACTGTTTTGTTGCAATCATTTTTTCCTTGATTTCCTTAAAGGGGACAGTCTACTCCAGAATTATTATTGTTTAAAAAGATAGATAATCCCTTTATTACCCATTCCCCAGTTTTGCATAACCAACACAGTTATAATCTTTTTTACGTCTGTGATTACCTTGTATCTAAGTCTCTGCAGACTGCCCCCTTATTTCAGTTCTTTTGGCAGACTTGCATTTTAGCCAATCCGTGTTGACTCTTAAATAACCCCATGGGAGTGAGCATAATGTTATCTATATGGCACACATGAACTAGTAGTGCCTAACTGTCAATATGCACTGAAATGAGAGACAGTTCAGCGGCTTAGAAATTAGCATATGAGCTTACCTAGGTGCAGCTTTCCACAAAGAATACCAAGAGAGCAAAGCAAATTTGATTATAAAATTAAATTGGAAAGTTGTTTAAAATTGCATGCCCTATCTTAAAGGGACATGAAACCCAACATTTTTCTTTCATGATTCAAATATTGAATACAATTTTAAACAACTTTCCAATTTATTTCTATTATTTAATTTGCTTCCTTTTCTTGTTATCCTTTGCTGAAAGGTTAATCTAGAAAAGCTCAAGAGCAGCAAAGAACCTAGGTTCTAACTGCTGATTGGTGGCAGCATATAAATACTGATTCTCATTGGCTCACCAATGTGTTCAGTCATCAACTAGAAGAGTATTGCTGTTCATTCTATAAAGCATACCAAGAGAACAAAGAAAAATTGATAATAGGAGGAGTAAATAAGAAAGTTGCTTAAAATTGAATGCTCTGTCTGAATTATGATAGAAAAAAATTGGGTTTTATATCCCTTTAAGCATGAAAGTTTAATTTTGACTAGGACTGTCCCTTTAACTTCAAATTACATTACTAATGATTATATCTGCAGGTTCATTTTCTGGAAATGCCATATAAAACCTGCTAGTATACACTCTGTATATATGGTACATACTGCAATCCCTGGGCTGGCCTATGGTCTATTTACCTTTTTTTTCTACTCGTGCTGCTTTCTTTTCATTATGATATCACACAGTCTATCAATTCATAGAAACAATAATGCCAACATACCCCTGCCATTATGAAATGTGCCAATAAGCAAACCTTTTCACATTACACTACTAATTACTGAAACTCCTATTTTCACAATGTATTTGACTAAAACAAAGCACAGTCCTTTAGCTTTTGGTGTGAAAAGCTCTCCTATGTACAAAATAAATCAAATTACAACAACAACAACACTTGTATAAAATATATTTCCAGCTTCAAATCCCTAAGATACAAACATTCCTCATTACATTTATGGCATCAGTGCTGATTAGATGATTCAATACTCATAAACTTCTCACTAATAAAACCAAGCTCTATACACCTTGGACCTTTACCACCAGCTAAAAAAATGCAGCCATGCTGTCACTAATTTTAATTAAAAATGATATACAAAACCATTTAATACATGAAACATTACAATATATGTAATTATACAATGCACAGAAAATGAAACATGGTTACAAAATATTAATGTGCACGCTAATCAAGCTCGTGATTTTATAGCATAGGACACCACAGAGCTCTAACAGTCCAATCTAAATCTGTTAGTCTAATCTAAAATAACACAAACACAAATAGTTTATTCTTACTAATCTAAAATAAGAAAGAACTACCCAGTGAGTGTAAAGCAAAAACTGAGCAAAAACATGCTTAACCCGTTAAGTTATAAAGAAAGAAATGCTGTTTGGCAGCGTAAGAGTTAAAACATTATAGGAAAACGGCGACATTTTATAAAGCATTTTTTTGTGTCTGTAACCAGCATCAGAGCTGATGCTCCAGTACAAAAACAATTCTGCTACTGAATGATATGCACGATGGTTCTGATTCACGACATTTTCAACATTTAGACACAAAAAAAAAATAAAGGCATCTACAGACCACCCTCTCTTATCACGCATCTCACATCACAGCAGGATTTTAGTTTCAATAAGCAGCGACTGTCAAGCACAGTGACAGCAGCAAACGGCTGCAAACATAATACAGACGTTCAAACCAAACGAATATTGAATGTTTATACTTACTAGTTTTAGGATCCTCGGTAAAACGTTAAGCTCAAAGAGTCAAAATGAATAGACAAAAAATATATTTGACTCTTCAGGGAATACGGATGAAAAGTTTATTTTAACCTGGATTATAATTCTGACAGATAAAGTCCAGTGACAGGTGCCGAACGATACACTAGCACGGTGGTAAAATTAGCAGGGAGCAAGTAGCTGTTTATTGCTTTACTGCTTCACACCCACCGCTGGTACCTCAGCCAAATCTAGTCTCTTGCCCGACACTGCAGATACTGCGCATGCGCGGAACACCGGGCGGACACTTCCTGTCAGGGGGAGTAGTGCTGGGCGCGGGGTCTAAACAGTGCGCATGCTCGGTGCTGGGTAAATAGTAGTAGGTGCTGCGTGATGCTTTGGATGTCGCACCGCTAGAGCGGGAGAATATACTGCAATAAATCAGTCATAAAACGTATTCGTTTATTGTGATATCTATATAGTTGCTGGTAGTACTCTTTTACATTATATATTCTATAATAGATATTAAAACTGGGGAATAACGTTATAGCCTTTTAAAGTTATTAGAGTTATTTTGAATATTAGAAATCTATATCAACTATTGATCTATCTTGGGTTGCTAGGTGTCCAGTATTTTAGCAGGCTGTCCAGCAAAATCTGTACAAAAATAATGGATACTCAAATGTCCAGTATTTTTAAAGATCCCTGTCAGCTAAACGTAAAGGGCATTTGAGGCCTTTATGCATTAGAAATATGACTCAAAATAAGTTATACTGCATTTTCTATTATATGTGTTACACAGGCAACCATGGGGGTGTTTAATCATTGTTGGGTGCGTACCTCTAGCAGCAAAGGGGGTCATAGCACCATAGTTGCCAACATTTAAAAAATAATTCCAGGGACACTTTGCAGCAGAGCAAGCAAGCGGGTTACTGGAGTATTGACGACCTACTGTTCAACTGCTCTGCCCACTCAGTTCTGCAATCAAAACACACCCATTTGAAAGTAATAGTATAATTTAGACTTATCCATAGTTTATTATACAGATTACAGCACCAAGCTCTTACACCTACCCAGTCTCTGGAACACATTCTGGGCATATGGTTATTTTTACAACACAGCATCAAAATTAGAAAGACAAATAATATGTGAACCCATTCAATAATAATAACAATATTCCATTAGGAATGAATTATATTTAAATAATACACTATATCTATTTATCATCTATCTATCTGTGTATGTGTGTCTGTATATATATATATATATATATATATATATATACACTTATATGCTAACAACAAATGTTGTGCAAAAGAGATTTTCAGGGACATTTCCAGGGACTAAAAAAAATACAGGGACATACAACAAAATCCAGGGACTGTCCCTGGGAATCAGGGACTGTTGGCAACTATGTAGCACTGCTCAGTACATGTGTTACTGGCAACTAAGGGGATACAATGACTGCTTAGTTGTGAAAAATATATATGTGGTGGGATCAAGGGTGGGGCCTAAGGTTGAGCTTTTGTGAAGACGTGTGAACCTAGCTACGTTCCGTATCCAATCACCTATAAGTCGTCCAGTATTTTTATGAAGCACAGCTGGCATCCCTACAATACCAGCTATGGGCTAGATTACGAGTGGAGCAGTAGTTTGCACTCACGTTCAAGCATTAAAACTGCTAGAAGTATTTTTTTTGCGCTTGGAGCTTCACGTTCATATTACAAGTTAAATATAAAAAGTTTGCTCTCATGTTCGCAACGTCACAATAAAAAATAACCTTTGAGAAGTTGCAAATGCAAAATTGCATTCCCCTATAGATTTCAATGGAGCTGAAAAAGTTGAAAAAAAATGACCTAGCACCCACAAGTCTCACAAACACTATTGCGGTTATTTAACAGCATAACAAGAAGATGTAAATCCTATCTTCAAACAATCTTTTATATTGATATCCAGGGGGCGCTACTAATTCTATTAAAGTTAAACGGAACAACTTGATAATTGTAATATATATATATTATTAAGTGTGATATATGTAACCAAAAATGTTCAATAGCATATACAAAACAATTGAGTAACTATATTGCATGTATCTGCAATGCATAAAACTGTATTTATCTATAGAAAATGTCCAGACTGTGTAAGTCCAAGAGAAAAAAAATTGTAATAGTGGGGTGTCTATTTATGACACTGATACCAGATCGTAGTTCAATGTTCAATCTTCTTCATATAGTATAGCCCTCTCTTGGTAATGCTAGATTAGCTGGGCTGCTCTCCTCCTTGACTTCTTTTGGAATATGGACTTTCTGTGTAAAAAACAAACAAACACCGGAGGGCACTTCTTAGTGTGATACAGTATGGATAACAGCCAACAACGTATTAGATGTCAGAATACTCACAAGTGAGGCAGCACCAATGTGCTGAGTAACGCAGACTGGGTTATCACAGTGCTCCAGCTCACTGATCCGATAGGGCCGGTATCACGCCAAACCTCCCATCAGACTCAGACTTGTGGTAATAAAATGGTTTTATTTAAACAATTTAAAAACAGTTGTTTTAAAACCAGGGGTTAACAATCCCCTTAAGACAATAGCAACACGTTTTTCAGCGTTGAACCCACTGTTTCCTCAGGCTTATGTCTAACAACTACAAGCCCTGTCCTTTTATACAAGTTCTCAACCTATCGTAGTGAACCATTACACTCACGACCACTCATATCACATTTGCTACAAATCATTGCAGTAATTAGCTGTTACTTAGTACATAACATGTATTACAGTGTATACCCTGTCTACCCAATTTCACAATTACATTCGTTACCATTTTTACATATAATTATGTCTCTATCTGAAGGAAATCTGTTATCCTTACCGTGTAAATTACGAGATTCTAAAAAGTTACAATCGTTGTTTAAAACCCTTTTTTATTTTCTTAAAATCCTGCCTATATATTTGTATAAAGTCCTTTTTATATTCAATACTTTCCATATAATGAGCGTTTTTGCATGTGCTGATATTTATCGACAATTATTTAATCGAGAATTATCCTGATTTGAGAGCCCCCGACCCTGCTTTATCCGGGACACACTGTGATCTGTGTGTGGGTGGGGTTTCCCTTACAAACCAATCATGTAACTCCTCTATTTTTATCGGGAGAGAAAGTAATTTCACTATTAGCCTATCACGGTTTTAGTTTGCTGATGCAATGGGGTCTATTTATCAAAGCGTCAATCTCAGTGCATTCGCCGGCGTCAATACGCTCGCCAGACATCGTTGCCGCAGATCTGAATATGATCCCCCTATTTATAAAAAAAAGCCGTCAAAAACACGCGTGTCAAGTACGGTGCAAAGAGTATTGGACTGTTGTTAACTAACAGTCATCGTTGTCTTGGTTATTCAGGTTTTTCAAACTTTATTTATACCATTTCATTGCTGTCCATGAACAAGTATATTTCTCTAAAGCTTATCTTTTATTTTTCAACTGTTAATGTTCAAGAAATAGCTACATTTATACCTCAACAAACAATACATTAATGTGTATTTGTTTTTCTAGAAGTCATTTTTTTTTATAAATGATTATAAATGCTAGATGTTATACATATATCTTTGCACATACTTGTGTATATATATATATATATATATATATATATATATATATATATATATATATGTGTGTGTGTGTGTGTTATGTCAGAAATCTTTTTCAAACATATTTACTTTTCCCTAAATTCCTTTTTTTTGTTCTAAACAATGTTGTCTTTCATATCTCTGTGTTTATTTATACCACTATATGTATATAGTGTAAATGTATTATTATTCTGAGCAGGAATAATTGCAAATATATCATGTAATCAGGGTATCATATGTATTTATTTGCAATCAATGGATATTTTAAGAGCTGGGCCAGTTTTATCTCTGTACCTGTGTAACCCCTCCTGATTACAATCTAGTTTTAAAAACCACCTCTTCACAGGTGTTGTAAAATGGACTGATATATAAAATGACATTTCTTACTGAAAAAGAAATTCAAGAGAAGGAAGAAATACACTGAAAATATCATGACAGTAAAGAGGTGATTTTAATTTCTGCTGTATCTGAATCGTGACAGTTTAATGTTAGGTGGGCTATCCCTTTGAGCTATCAGTTTAAGATTATATTGAATCAAACATCAATTCCAATTTTAAAATCCTTGTCTAAAATATTACACTGTGTGTTCAAATGTCAGCATCAATGTAATTCTAAATTCACATATAAATACTTTCAAAGTATACACAATGTAACAAATGGCACTTACAAGTTCTGGTGAGTGATCAATGACACAAGTATCGAGCAATTTGATTCGTTAGTGATAGCTTAAAATATATATTTCAATCAGATTGGCTGATGTCCTAAATCTTGTGATTATGCTGTTAAGAGAAATGGGATCTGGGGCCTGTCTATCACTGCATGACTTAACTCAAGAATTTGGGATCTCCAATAAGGACTTCTTCCCGTTCTTTCAGGCTCGTCATTTTCTGCAAGACTTTTCATATGAGCCTGTAGAGGAACATGCGTGGAAAATCCTGGAGCCCACCCTAAACTTCTTTAAAGCGGGGAGATACAAGATAACCACATTATATAAAATAGTCTAAAAGGGAGCGATAATGTTAAAAAATTAGCAGAAAGCTGGAAGGTCCCGGTAGAAACTATATATAAAAGCTTTACGCTGGCAGATATATCAACATTCTCTACCTCTTGGAGAGAATCCCACACCAAAATTATAAACAGAACGTATATTACACCAAGTATGAAAGCGAAATGGAATAATTCAGGCACATTATGTCATAATTGTAAATTACCCAACGCAGACTTGAAACATTGCTTCTGGGACTGTCCTAAGGTCAGGAAATTCTGGCATAAGGTCAATTATTGGGAAAATAAAATTAATCATATTCAGTTACAACTCTCAGACAAACACATTTTTTTTTCCATAGATGGGCATAAAGAAGGTATATATAAAAATACTCGACAACTAAATACTGTAATACTGGTGGGTAGACTATTGAATTTGAAATACTGGCAATTCATTAAGGCCCCCAATATATCAGAATTTAGGCACAAACTCAAAAATCAACTGATCATGGAGCAAATGGATACCTCAGTAAATACAGAGGCACAAATCAAACGCTTCCTGGCCAAATGGTTGAATATCATTATCAGCTTACCTAAAGAAACCCAATTGCAACTAATCTCACCTTTTCGGGGTACAGAGACGGTAGAGCTGGCCATCGCATACAAAGAATTCCCAGACCTGTAGGCAGTTTGGAGTTACCCTGGCTGAACTTCGGGCGCAATGGAGGGGTGTTTTCTTTTTTTTTTTTTTCATCTTTTTTTGCTATATGCTCAAGTGATACATACATAAACATGTCTAAATATGTATATGAACGTATATATATATATATATACAGTGGGGAAAAAAAGTAGTCAGCCACCAATTGTGCAAGTTCTTCCACTTAAGAAGATGAGAGAGGCCTGTAATTTTCATCATAGGTATACCTCAACTATGAGAGACAAAGTGTGGAAACAAATCCAGACAATCACATTGTCTGATTTGGAAAGAATTTATTTGCAAATTATGGTGGAAAATAAGTATTTGGTCAATATCAAAAGTTCATCTCAATACTTTGTTATATATCCTTTGTTGGCAATGACAGAGGTCAAACGTTTTCTGTAAGTCTTCACAAGGTTGTCACACACTGTTGCTGGTATGTTGGCCCATTCCTGCATGCAGATCGCCTCTAAAGCAGTGATGTTTTGGGGCTGTCGCTGGGCAACACAGACTTTCAACTCCCTCCAAAGGTTTTCTATGGGGTTGAGATCTGGAGACTGGCTAGGCCACTCCAGGACCTTGAAATGCTTCTTACGAAGCCACTCCTTCGTTGCCCAGGCAGTGTTTTTGGGATCACAGCCACATTTTATCTTCAATGCCCTTGCTGATGGAAGGAGGTGTGCACTCAAAATCTCACGATACATGGCCTCATTCATTCTTTCATGTACACGGATCAGTCGTCCTGTTCCCTTTGCAGAGAAACAGCCCCAAAGCATGATGTTGCCACCCCCATGCTTCACAGTAGGTATGGTGTTCTCTCTCCTCCAAACACAACAAGTTGTGTTTCTACCAAACAGTTCTACTTTGGTTTCATCTGACCATATGACATTCTCCCAATCCGCTTCTGGATCATCCAAATGCTCTCTAGCATACTTCAGACGGGCCTGGACATGTACTGGCTTAAGCAGGGGGACACGTCTGGCACTGCAGGATCTGAGTCCCTGGCGGCGTAGTGTGTTACTGATGGTATCCTTTGTTACGTTGGTCACAGCTCTCTGCAGGTCATTCACTAGGTCCCTCCGTGAGGTTCTGGGATGTTTGCTCACCGTTCTTGTGATCATTTTGACCCCACAGGGTGAGATCTTGCGTGGAGCCTCAGATTGAGGGAGATTATCAGTGATCTTGTATGTCTTCCATTTTCTAATTATTGCTCCCACAGTTGATTTCTTCACACCAAGCTGCTTGCCTATTGCAGATTCAGTCTTCCCAGCTTGGTGCAGGTCTACAATTTTGTTTCTGGTGTCCTTCGACAGCTCTTTGGTCTTCACCATAGTGGAGTTTGGAGTGTGACTGTTTGAGGTTGTGGACAGGTGTCTTTTATACTGATAACAAGTTCAAACAGGTGCCATTAATACAGGTAATGAGTGGAGGACAGAGGAGCCTCTTAAAGAAGAAGATACAGGTCTGCGAGAGCCAGAAATCTTGCTTATTTGTAGGTGACCAAATACTTATTTTCCACCATTGTTAGGGGTAATATGAACCTGACGGCAGCCATCTTGTTCCTTGCAGCCATCTTGTGATGATTAGCATCCATTTTGTAATGATTAAACTTTATTATAATGGGTTATTATGTAGGGCGAACTATGTGCATGTTATGATAGTTTCCTTAGCTGTTCGGCCTTGGCAATGTACTCTGGCTATTCGCCAAGAATAAGATAATGTCAATAAGATGGTTCAGAAACCTTGCTGTCCCCGCAGATGTTAGCATATTATGACTATGTTCTTAAAGTGATCAGAGGCCACCTAGAGACAGTTGTGCTGTTGCTATGTCATGCTTTACTGTGGAAAAGGAACTGTTGGACATATTGGGGGGTGCTAGCAATGCAGGTGGAGAAATAAACGATGCAGCGTTGTTTGGGGGTAGATGGGAGGCTGGTTGGGTCTCTGTGCCGGTAGACCGGTAGTTTTGGGAAGGCTGGAGGATAGATGGAAGGTATTGGAGGGACTGTACCTATATGCAGTGACAATTAGCCTATAAAAGTATATCACGACATAGGAATATTTTTCTCTTTAGTATTCTTATAGAGTTCTGTTACCATAATATAAGGCTTTACTAATTTTCTATGCCTGTCTATTTTTATGTTATTCTGTTAGAATAAAAGGATGGTATGTTAGGGTTAATATGAACCTGACGGCAGCCATCTTGTTCCTCGCAGCCATCTTGTGATGATTAGCATCCATTTTGTAATGATTAAACTTTATTATAATGGGTTATTATGTAGGGCGAACTATGTGCATGTTATGATAGTTTCCTTAGCTGTTCGGCCTTGGCAATGCACTCTGGCTATTCGCCAAGAATAAGATAATGTCACTAAGATGGTTCAGAAACCTTGCTGTCTCCGCAGATGTTAGCCTATTATGACTATGTAATTATTGTTATGAGAAACTCATGTTCCAGCTTTACCTTGTATTTTGCTCTGTATAACTGTGTAAGATGACGCGGTCCTAACGTGTCATCCCCTTAACCCTGTATGCTGTTATAAGAAATGCTTGCACTGTGCAATACACAGAATTGGCTTTCGATCATAATGCTGCGTGGTCTGAGTCATTCTAAGGGGCCTTATCAGATAATCTACATATGCCTCAGGTGGTACACTGGCCCCGTGGCTTCGGCCTGACCTGACACTTACCCCCCTGGTGAGACACCTAACAATTTTGGCGTCAGTTTGTGGGATTCACAGTGAGTAAGTATGAGTGCTTTTACCATGCTTTCCTTCTGTGAATCTGAACCTAAATTTAGTCTGGTAATAGGTGTTGATAATATATGATAAAGGGTTAAAGGGGTTCCTGTGGTTGAAGCACAGGTTTGCGGAGGTTATAGTCCTGCCGGCAGTTGTGATACCCCTCCAGACAGGTAATCAGTCCTGTGTTGGGATACGACAGGTATTGTGAGTCCTGTCTGTGATAAGTGCGCAAGAAATATATGAATGCCAGTTGACGGAGAGATTTTAAGATAAGCTCCTCCGGGCAAGGTGGCAGTGAGTGAGTCTCACGTATGTTAAAGTTTCCCATATTCATTCCCATAATAGAGTTTTGTTACCCACCTGAAGCTCATGTTGATATCTGATGCTTGCTTTGTTTTGTTTGTGTTTTGCTGCTATAAATGTGCATAGAAAATATTAAGTGGCTATGCATGTTATTATTGTGGCTATTATTGTGTTGAGAAATGGGAACTGCTTATAGATAAGAATGCACAGAGAAAATTACATGTATAAGGTAAAAGAAAAGGAGAGTTAATAGTTTCTGCAAAAGACAGAAATATTGTTAAAACACTGTCAGTGAGTACTGCTGTGTGGTAAATAGAGAAATCTCTGTGTTAAAAAAAATGTAGCAGGCAAAGAAGGGGGGCCACCACTGAGCGCGCACATAGAAATAAAAAAAAAGAGAGAGAGAAGAAACTGTTACAGCAGCTCCGTTTGTAAGACTTTTTGTTTGCTTGCAGTAATGAAAAGGAAATTTAGGAAATTTTGTATATTGAGATGCATAATGTGTGATGGTCTGTCGGTTCTCACTGTGGTATGAGTGTAACAGATTTGCTTTAAACCAAAAACAGAATGTGTTATTTGAAAATGATTGTCCCAAGCCGTGCAAAAGTGGCCATTTTGCGGGGTTTCGGAAAAAAAATACATTTTGGACTTGGTGACAAGTTAATCTAGTGTTTTTTTATATATATATATGTATGTCGTACGCTATGAAATAGATGTTTTTCTGAGAAAGGAAAAAAGGGAGTGAATCTCTGGTATGCGAGATGAAATGAGCTTGTCTGTATTGCTGTAAAAATGTAAAACTGTTTCTTTCTGTTTCTCTGCTGGGAAATCAGACGTTTTTAGAAGATATTTGGTAATGTTATTTTATATACCTGTATTTTAAAGTCACCAGCATGTTTTAAGTATGTGGTATTCATAAGCAGTTTTAGTTTTAAGTGATAATTGTTTTTCGGCATGTAAATATATGATATTGTTTTTGCAAGTGAAGTAACGGCTTTGAAAGTGGCTTTGAAAGTGCGATGGTGTGTGTGATTTTTTTGTCACGCTCTGGTAAATATGAAACTGTTTCTGGTATGAATAATGGGTTAACGTATGTTGTATTTGTAAGGTCTGTGCACGGAGTTAGTGCACCTAATGAGATATAGTTTTAGGCTGTAGTTGAAAATTTATCTAAAAATGCGTCCGTTTTTGTTGCAAGTAAATTAATCTGCAGGTCATGCTACAGTACAGAGGTGAAATTTGTGTGGTAAATCATACAAGCAGCCTAAATTATGGTTGGGATATATATATGAGATTTACGTGATGAATGGTTAGTCCTTAAAGGGACAGTCCACTGCGACAAGGTGTTGCTATTAATGTATTGTCCATGACTTGTTATACAAGCTGCATAGTATAACATATAGGAGAAATTGCATTTGCAAGTTTATGTGTATATACAGGGAGTGCAGAATTATTAGGCAAGTTGTATTTTTGAGGATTAATTTTATTATTGAACAACAACCATGTTCTCAATGAACCCAAAAAACTCATTAATATCAAAGCTGAATAGTTTTGGAAGTAGTTTTTAGTTTGTTTTTAGTTATAGCTATTTTAGGGGGATATCTGTGTGTGCAGGTGACTATTACAGTGCATAATTATTAGGCAACTTAACAAAAAACAAATATATACCCATTTCAATTATTTATTTTTACCAGTGAAACCAATATAACATCTCAACATTCACAAATATACATTTCTGACATTCAAAAACAAAACAAAAACAAATCAGTGACCAATATAGCCACCTTTCTTTGCAAGGACACTCAAAAGCCTGCCATCCATGGATTCTGTCAGTGTTTTGATCTGTTCACCATCAACATTGCGTGCAGCAGCAACCACAGCCTCCCAGACACTGTTCAGAGAGGTGTACTGTTTTCCCTCCTTGTAAATCTCACATTTGATGATGGACCACAGGTTCTCAATGGGGTTCAGATCAGGTGAACAAGGAGGCCATGTCATTAGATTTTCTTCTTTTATACCCTTTCTTGCCCGTAACGCTGTGGAGTACTTGGACGCGTGTGATGGAGCATTGTCCTGCATGAAAATCATGTTTTTCTTGAAGGTTGCAGACTTCTTCCTGTACCACTGCTTGAAGAAGGTGTCTTCCAGAAACTGGCAGTAGGACTGGGAGTTGAGCTTGACTCCATCCTCAACCCGAAAAGGCCCCACAAGCTCATCTTTGATGATACCAGCCCAAACCAGTACTCCACCTCCACCTTGCTGGCGTCTGAGTCGGACTGGAGCTCTCTGCCCTTTACCAATCCAGCCATGGGCCCATCCATCTGGCCCATCAAGACTCACTCTCATTTCATCAGTCCATAAAACCTTAGAAAAATCAGTCTTGAGATATTTCTTGGCCCAGTCTTGACGTTTCAGCTTGTGTGTCTTGTTCAATAGTGGTCGTCTTTCAGCCTTTCTTACCTTGGCCATGTCTCTGAGTATTGCACACCTTTTGCTTTTGGGCACTCCAGTGATGTTGCAGCTCTGAAATATGGCCAAACTGGTGGCAAGTGGCATCTTGGCAGCTGCACGCTTGACTTTTCTCAGTTCATGGGCAGTTATTTTGCGCCTTGGTTTTTCCACACGCTTCTTGCGACCCTGTTGACTATTTTGAATGAAACGCTTGATTGTTCGATGATCACGCTTCAGAAGCTTTGCAATTTTAAGAGTGCTGCATCCCTCTGCAAGATATCTCACTATTTTTTACTTTTCTGAGCCTGTCAAGTCCTTCTTTTGACCCATTTTGCCAAAGGAAAGGAAGTTTCCTAATAATTATGCACACCTGATATAGGATGTTGATGTCATTAGACCACACCCCTTCTCATTACAGAGATGCACATCACCTAATATGCTTAATTGGTAGTAGGCTTTCGAGCCTATACAGCTTGGAGTAAGACAACATGCATAAAGAGGATGATGTGGTCAAAATACTCATTTGCCTAATAATTCTGCACTCCCTGTATATGAAGTAGCTGGTTTTATGCTTTCAAAACACAGTTGATTGCAATGGGTTGAATTTTAGATAATAAGAATATCTCATTATCTTATATTTGTCTGTAAAATCAGAGACGGAGCAATAGAAAATTGTCATTTTATTATTTAAAGGACCAGTGCAATAACACTGTATTAGTAGTTTGCTAAATATATTTTAAGAGACCTTTCTTTGTATATATTTATTTTAAATCTGCTGTTTAGATAGCAGATATTTCTTTTTGCAGCATAACTTAATTCTCTCTGTAATGCAAACTGAAGTGATAAGTTGTCTACAATTTTAGTGTAGCAATCTGTGGCCTAGATTTGGAGTTCGGCGGTAGCCGTCAAAACCAGCGTTAGAGGCTCCTAACGCTGGTTTTGGCCGCCCGCTGGTATTTGGAGTCAGTGATTAAAGGGTCTAACGCTCACTTTTCAGCCGCGACTTTTCCATACCGCAGATCCCCCTACGCCATTTGCGTATCCTATCTTTTCAATGGGATCTTTCTAACGCTGGTATTTAGAGTCGTTTCTGAAGTGAGCGTTAGAGCTCTAACGACAAAATTCCAGCCGCCTGAAAATAGCAGGAGTTAAGAGCTTTCTGGCTAACGCCGGTTTATAAAGCTCTTAACTACTGTGCCCTAAAGTACACTAACACCCATAAACTACCTATGTACCCCTAAACCGAGCTCCCCCCACATCGCCGCCACTCGATTTAAATTTTTAACCCCTAATCTGCCGACCGCCACCTACGTTATACTTATGTACCCCTAATCTGCTGCCCCTAACCCCGCCGACCCCTGTATTACATTTATTAACCCATAACCTGCCCCCCACAACGTCGCCGCCAGCTACTTAAAATAATTAACCCCTAATCTTCCGACCGCAAAGCGCCGCCACTTACGTTATCCCTATGTACCCCTAATCTGCTGCCCTAACATCGCCGAGCCCTATATTATATTTATTAACCCCTAATCTGCCCCCCTCAACGTCGCCGACACCTGCCTATACTTATTAACCCCTAATCTGCCGAGCGGACCTGAGCGCTACTATAATAAAGTTATTAACCCCTAACCCGCCTCACTAACCCTATATTAAATAGTATTAACCCCCTAATCTGCCCTCCCTAACATCGCCGACACCTAACTTCAAATATTAACCCCTAATCTGCCGACCGGAGCTCACCGCTATTCTAATAAATGTATTAACCCCTAAAGCTAAGTCTAACCCTAACACTAACACCCCCCTAAGTTAAATATAATTTAAATCTAACGAAATTAATTAACTCTTATTAAATAAATTATTCCTATTTAAAGCTAAATACTTACCTGTAAAATAAATCCTAATATAGCTACAATATAAATTATATTTATATTATAGCTATTTTAGGATTTATATTTATTTTACAGGTAACTTTGTATTTATTTTAACCAGGTACAATAGCTATTAAATAGTTAAGAACTATTTAATAGTTACCTAGTTAAAATAATAACAAATTTACCTGTAAAATAAATCCTAACCTAAGATATAATTAAACCTAACACTACCCTATCAATAAATTAATTAAATAAACTACCTACAATTACCTACAATTAACCTAACACTACACTATCAATAAATTAATTAAACACAATTCCTACAAATAAATACAATTAAATAAACTAGCTAAAGTACAAAAAATAAAAAAGAACTAAGTTACAAAAAATAATAAAATATTTACAAACATAAGAAAAATATTACAACAATTTTAAACTAATTACACCTACTCTAAGCCCCCTAATAAAATAACAAAGCCCCCCAAAATAAAAAATTCCCTACCCTATTCTAAATTAAAAAAGTTACAAGCTCTTTTACCTTACCAGCCCTGACCAGGGCCCTTTGCGGGGCATGCCCCAAGGATTTCAGCTCTTTTGCCTGTAAAATAAAACATACCATACCCCCCCCAACATTACAACCCACCACCCACATACCCCTAATCTAACCCAAACCCCCCTTAAATAAACCTAACACTAAGCCCCTGAAGATCTTCCTACCTTGTCTTCACCATACCAGGTTCACCGATCCGTCCTGGCTCCAACATCTTCATCCAACCCAAGCGGGGGTTGGCGATCCATCATCCGGTGCTGAAGAGGTCCAGAAGAGGCTCCAAAGTCTTCCTCCTATCCGGCAAGAAGAGGACATCCGGACCGGCAAACATCTTCTCCAAGCGGCATCTTCAATCTTCTTCCATCCGGTGCGGAGCGGGTCCATCTTGAAGCAGGCGACGCGGATCCATCCTCTTCTTCCGTTGTCTCCCGACGAATGACGGTTCCTTTAAGGGACGTCATCCAAGATGGCGTCCCTCGAATTCCGATTGGCTGATAGGATTCTATCAGCCAATCGGAATTAAGGTAGGAATTTTCTGATTGGCTGATGGAATCAGCCAATCAGAATCAAGTTCAATCCGATTGGCTGATCCAATCAGCCAATCAGATTGAGCTCGCATTCTATTGGCTGTTCCGATCAGCCAATAGAATGCGAGCTCAATCTGATTGGCTGATTGGATCAGCCAATCGGATTGAACTTGATTCTGATTGGCTGATTCCATCAGCCAATCAGAAAATTCCTACCTTAATTCCGATTGGCTGATAGAATCCTATCAGCCAATCGGAATTCGAGGGACGCCATCTTGGATGACGTCCCTTAAAGGAACCGTCATTCGTCGGGAGACAACGGAAGAAGAGGATGGATCCGCGTCGCCTGCTTCAAGATGGACCCGCTCCGCACCGGATGGAAGAAGATCGAAGATGCCGCTTGGAGAAGATGTTTGCCGGTCCGGATGTCCTCTTCTTGCCGGATAGGAGGAAGACTTTGGAGCCTCTTCTGGACCTCTTCAGCACCGGATGATGGATCGCCAACCCCCGCTTGGGTTGGATGAAGATGTTGGAGCCAGGACGGATCGGTGAACCTGGTATGGTGAAGACAAGGTAGGAAGATCTTCAGGGGCTTAGTGTTAGGTTTATTTAAGGGGGGTTTGGGTTAGATTAGGGGTATGTGGGTGGTGGGTTGTAATGTTGGGGGGGGGTATGGTATGTTTTTTTTTACAGGCAAAAGAGCTGAAATCCTTGGGGCATGCCCCGCAAAGGGCCCTGTTCAGGGCTGGTAAGGTAAAAGAGCTTGTAACTTTTTTAATTTAGAATAGGGTAGGGAATTTTTTATTTTGGGGGGCTTTGTTATTTTATTAGGGGGCTTAGAGTAGGTGTAATTAGTTTAAAATTGTTGTAATATTTTTCTTATGTTTGTAAATATTTTATTATTTTTTGTAACTTAGTTCTTTTTTATTTTTTGTACTTTAGCTAGTTTATTTAATTGTATTTATTTGTAGCAATTGTGTTTAATTAATTTATTGATAGTGTAGTGTTAGGTTAATTGTAGGTAATTGTAGGTAGTTTATTTAATTATTTTATTGATAGGGTAGTGTTAGGTTTAATTATATCTTAGGTTAGGATTTATTTTACAGGTAAATTTGTTATTATTTTAACTAGGTAACTATTAAATAGTTCTTAACTATTTAATAGCTATTGTACCTGGTTAAAATAATTACAAAGTTGCCTGTAAAATAAATATTAATCCTAAAATAGCTATAATATAATTATAATTTATAGTGTAGCTATATTAGGATTTATTTTACAGGTAAGTATTTAGCTTTAAATAGGAATAAGTTATTTAATAAGAGTTAATTTATTTCGTTAGATTAAAATTATATTTAATTTAGGGGGGGTGTTAGTGTTAGGGTTAGACTTAGCTTTAGGGGTTAATACATTTATTATAGTAGCGGTGAGGTCCGCTCGGCAGATTAGGGGTTAATAATTGAAGGTAGGTGTCGGCGATGTTAGGGAGGGCAGATTAGGGGTTAATACTATTTATGATAGGGTTAGTGAGGCGGATTAGGGGTTAATAACTTTATTATAGTAGCACTCAGGTCCGCTCGGCAGATTAGGGGTTAATAAGTGTAGGCAGGTGTCGGCGACGTTGAGGGGGGCAGATTAGGGGTTAATAAATATAATATAGGGGTCGGCGATGTTAGGGCAGCAGATTAGGGGTACATAGGGATAACGTAGGTTGCGGCGGTTTACGGAGCGGCAGATTAGGGGTTAATAATAATATGCAGGGGTCAGCGATAGCGGGGGCAGCATATTAGGGGTTAATAAGTGTAAGGTTAGGGGTGTTTAGACTCGGGGTACATGTTAGAGTGTTAGGTGCAGACGTAGGAAGTGTTTCCCCATAGGAAACAATGGGGCTGCGTTAGGAGCTGAACGCTGCTTTTTTGCAGGTGTTAGGTTTTTTTTCAGCTCAAACAGCCCCATTGTTTCCTATGGGAGAATCGTGCACGAGCACGTTTTTGAGGCCGGCCGCGTCCGTAAGCAACTCTGGTATCGAGAGTTGCATTTGCGGTAAAAATGCTCTACGCTCCTTTTTTGGAGCCTAACGCAGCATTTGATTAAACTCTCGATACCAGAGTTAAATTTATGGTGCGGCCAGAAAAAAGCCCGCGGAGCGTTAACAGCCCTTTTACCGCCAAACTCCAAATCTAGGCCTGTGAGACTAGAGAAAAAAAAAAAAAGACGAGACAACACAGAGGAGTGAAAATATTTAAAGGGATACAGGCAAACTGATATAACATCTGATAATTTAAGGGAATATTTACATAAAAGACAATGAGGTTTACTGTAAGCCTAACACTAGTATATTTCACTGTGTTAGCAGTTTCAATTACAGATTATTTTTTTAGTTTGGGTAAAATTTCCCTTTAACTAGCCTGCATCCCGCTGTGAGTGCGTTCTTATGCTGCTTATGCTTGTTTAGGCTATTTAATGAACGTCAGTATACATTTTTTATTATAAGGATCATTGGGAATAATTTAAAGGGGAAATTGTATTAGTATTCTTTTGTAGAAAGCTTATTTTTGTGTTATATACGGTTGTTATATTTGGCTGGACAACTGCAGAATGATGAATATCAATTTATACACAATATTAAATCCAATAATTTTGTTGTTGTGGTTAAACTAATTAGCATTTGTCAAGTTTTAGTGTGAATTTTATATTTTTAAGCAGTAAACAGTGTTTCTCCTTTAAGTAAAAATGAAACTTTGAGCTTGCCTTACTATCTTTGAGAGGAATGATAACACTGTTCATGTTTTGCTTTTCTTTAAAAAAAAAAAAAAAAGTTTCTCTCTTGTGTTTGGCTTTGTTGCAGAGAGAACGATTTGCACTTTACATTTAAAGCGGCAGTACTGGTGTTCTATGTTATAAAAAATTATAACTATAAATTGCTCACTACAAAGAAACAAGTATTTATATTATATTCTGTCACAGAATATAGCTTAAAAATGATAATTTTATTTCTGTGGCTGTCAAACTGTATCTCACAGATATTTCAGAACTCTTTGTTATTTAAAATAACCCCCACTGCGTTCAATAAATAAATGAGATATTATTTAATGAAGTGATTTCAGTGACACTTTAAATATATATAGTTATTTGGTTATTAACTAGTCTACCACTATTATTGCAATGACTTTGATTGCTGCTTAACAGCTAAGCCGTGGTCTATAAGGTGTCTACAAATAAACACCCCTACTTAAGGCCTTAGGGGACGGCAAACAAATGATGCACATTTTATCTGATTCTACTGCATTTATATAACTTGCTAATTTATATGATCACAGTTTTAGTTTTATTTATATGGCTTACGTGTATTTTGTCTCTTGGTGTTGTAATGAGATTTATACAGCCTGTGATAAGAGGCAGCCCTCAAAGGCTTAAAAATTAGCATATGAGCCTACCTATGTTTGGTTTAATCTAGGAAGATTGGTTAAAATTAAAAGTCCTATCTGAATAATGAAATTTTCATTTATCCTAGAATGTCCCTTTAACAGTGGCTACCGTGGTTATCTGATCGTTCCCAAATAAGCACAATTTTATTTGTGCAATCTGCAACTGAAGTTTCTTGGGCATCTGCTGTGATTGCTTTCTTTGTGTGATATCAAAGTTTTGTACATAGTGGATGTTTTTAATTGTTTGTAGTATTTTGCGAATGATGCATTTCACTAAATGTCAGAATATGTGTTGAATTTTAGGTTACTTGTGGTTGTTTGAAATTTGTGTCGGCAGCTAATGTTTTCTTTGGTGAAAGACAAGAACAATTGGTTTTCAATGTTTGTTTGTTTTGTGTTTCTCTTTTGTGACTACGTGTGAAAGCGTGCTGTATGGACAGCATATTGAATTGTGAAGTGTATTTGATTTTGCTTGCTATTGAGAATTGTCTCTGCATGAGTGGAGTGCATGATTTGTCATTTAGTTTCTTGTTATCTTGTGTTTGCATATCACATGAGATGTTTCTCGCAAACATGGGGGAAGTATTGATGAGTATTGATGAATATCTTTATGTAATGGGGGTGATTGTTTTTAGGAGGTGAACCTAAAACGTTTTGAATCTCCTCTTACAAAGTTATTGTCTAACCACCAGCTGTGCCCTAAATTTCCTTGTCTTACCCCTATGCAGGATGCACTACGTCCCTAGGATTGTCTAGAACTTTCCTTCATTGGGAATCTGGCCACGGAAAGCATCTACCTTGATGGCCACCTCGGTCGTAGCCTGTACACCCAGACCCCACTCCTATTTTCCCTCCTTGGTGGATTAGATCTTGTTATTGTCTTTCTGTGTTAATTTCAGATGCCTAAAATGTTTTATTTTTCTATGTGGTTCTTAACACTATATTTGTATTTGCAGGATGAGAGTATGCAGCTGTCTTCAGAGATTGAAAGACACTAACTGAATTATTTTTGAGTTTCCATATTTAGGTAAAATCTGTACAGGCAAAATTCCATAAGTGCACTCTTCAAAAGATTAAAGATTGAAAGCAAGTAAACCTTTAAAGAAAGAAAAGATGAAGATGAAAGAACTTTTTGTCAAGCTTGTTTTAACCACAGATGGTTGTGGAAGAAGCGGAGGAGGAGTACTAAGAGTGGTTAAGGGATCACCAAGCAGAGGAGAAGATGGAGGCCCAGGAGCAGACGCTCTTTCCCCCATTCCGCGTGGCACCTCCCGGAGGACCTGCAACATATTATTTAGCATATTCAAGATATTAGTTTGTCCTTCGAGCAGTTGGTTCGTTACTCCTGTCATGAACACCCTCTATTCCGCCTGTTCCCTCCGGGAGGCACGCATCTCTTCGAGGAAGTTCCTCAGGATCTCCACCTCTGGCACCTCTGGCGGGATGTTCTCCTCAGGAGGAGCTGCTGGTGCACGGTGGGCTGCTGGTGCACGGGGGGCTGCTGGTACGGGGATCTATTCTGCAGCGGGGGTTTCTTCAGGGATGTCTTCCATTTCTCCCCGAGGTGGTGAGTCATCTGCACCACTCTCATGCCTAGGTGAAGGAGGAGCCTGTTGGTGCTGTGCTTCCTCCTCCCTGGCCTCAGACTCTGTATATTTTAAAAAGAAAGAAATCGAGATATTAGCACATTTCCGAATAAATATGTAAATGTTAATGAGGCTGGCTTCGTAATTCAATTGTAAGACAAAGCAATCAATACGATTTTCAAACCCGTCTTTCTGATATCTATATGGTCAATCTGAATGTCTTTTTGCGTTCGTCTTAAATCTGTTGAAATGCACACCTAATCTGTTGACTAGCTACTAATGTGATGGCTTTTCTTCAAATGCAACTTTCTCAAGTTAATTGTGAATGCGTTTACGTAATAATGTTTAAAAACGGTTTATTGCATTAGTCCTATCCGTATTTTGTTTGCGTGTGAATGGGTTATGAGGTGGATATAAAGAGATTAGTAAATGAGCTTACCGGCAGAGGAGAGGTGCAGGTTCCCGGTATCAACTCCTCCGATACCGACTATGGCCACCTCGGAGATGTTGGAACGCAGTATTTCCTCCCAGCGGCAGTACACAAAGGTTTGTTCCGGACCACCACCAGTTCCTGCAAGGTATTCCCTCTCCCTTGTGAGCGTCTTCTTAAGTTCAGCTCTGCAGTCCCGGTAACGGTGGTGTATAGACTTGACATACCTTTTATAGTCCCCCACTGCATTAACGGCATTCGTGATCTCAATCCACAACTTCCTCTTATCCGAAGGGGTGGCCCTCTGTGCCTGCAGCCTCATAGCCCTCTCCATATAAGCTTCTATAAGGGCCTCCTTCTCCTTCATGGTATATCTCTCCTCCCTCTGCCTGGTCTTCCCCTGCAATGTGAGCCTCTGTTCTCCAGACTGAAAAGCACCCTGTCTACGCTTCACACCACTGGGCCCAGCCACTTGTTCATGTTCCACAATGTGGCTGGGTCCACGTACCCCTTCCTCTCCCCCTTCCTCTCTAGTTCCTCTCCCCCTCCCTCTCTCCTGCCTAACCTCCTCCATAAGCTCATCCCTAAACTCCTGCCTAATGAGCTCTAATAGCTCCGGGCTAATCTGACCCCTATCCCTCCCTCCCACCATACTCAATCAAAATGTGATTGTGCCCAAATGAAAGGGGGTCAAAATAATGAACTAAAAGTAAAAACTGCTCAAAGTGTGACTGGGATAAAAAAAAAGAGGGTAAGGAGTATTAAACAGACAAATGTATATGGTAAAAAAGACGAAAATGAGGATATGTAAACAATAAATTGGTGTAAATTAAACAAAATCTAAGTATGGGAATGGGTATGGGATGAAAGGGAATGGGGTATGGAGTGTAGGATGAAAGTGAATGGGGTATGGAGTGGACATAGTGCATCACAGTCTTTTCAGGGAGTTGACAAGGACAAACAAAGGCTAACACAGCCCCTTTGGAGACATCTTACAATGTGACATAGTGCATCCCAGTCCTTAGAGGGAGTTGACAAGGGCGAACAAAGGCCAACACAGCCCCTTTGGAGACACCTGACAAGGTGACATAGTGCATCACAGTCCTTAGAGGGAATAGTCCATCACAGTCCTTTCAGGGAGTTGACAAGGGCAAACAAAGTCCAATACAGCCCCTTTGGAGACATCTGACAATGTGACATAGTGCATCCCAGTCCTTAGAGGGAGTTGACAAGGGCAAACAAAGGCCAACACAGCCCCTTTGGAGCCACCTGACAAGGTGACATAGTGCATCACAGTCCTTAGAGGGAATTGACAAGGGCAAACAAAGGCCAACACAGCCCCTTTGGAGCTATCTGACAAGGTGACATAGTGCATCACAGTCCTTGGAGGGAGTTGACAAGGGCCAACACAGCCCCTTTGGATACATCTGGCAAGGTGACATAGTGCCACAGAGTCCATTCAGGAAGCTGACAGTGGCAAACAAAGGCCAACATGGCTTCTTAGTATACATCTGACAAGGTGAAATAGTGCAACAGGCACAACAATAAATTCTAAATAGGCCAAATGGCAACAAAAACACAAAAACCAATAACAACATGTGGATGGAGGAGTTATTAGTTCTCCCTCGGGCCATCTCCGGATCCTCCACTTATGGGGCATCAGCATCACCTTCATCATCCTGCGCGCCTCCAGCTGCGGCTTCATGCATTGCCTCTAACCACATTATGCGTTCTAGAGTCAAGCGATGTAGCCGCAGCTGGATACGCATGGTGTCATGCATCCTTCCAAGCAACTGATTGGAACTCGTCATGGTTTGCTCAATCCGAGGTAGAGCCTCTAGTGTTAACCATGCTGAGTCACAACCTAAACATAAAAAAAAATATTAATAATAATTACAGAACATAATAAAAATAGAGCAAAGAGACAGTGTATTAATTAAAATACAAATCAGTATTATAATAAAATATGCTATAGAGAAGAAGATTTACACATTAAATATGTTCTTCAGAGATAAACCATTAAGATATTAAGAAAAATCAAAACACTATCAATCTTGAAAAAATTAGTTCTTTGGTTTATGAAACACTGTGAAAAGGGCGGTGATAACAAATAAAAAATATTGGCATATATACATAATAGATATCCAACATCTAGCCAATATCATTTAGATATTAGAAAATGTGGATGTTGATTTCAAAAACTGAAAATAGGAAACATTTACCTTAATCAAATAAAGAAAAGGTTTATAAAAAACATTTTCTATTCCAAATCAATTTATATATAATTAGATCAGTAAAATGTCCCTTTAAGAATGTATATTCTAATGTTGATTTGGAATGATACTTACATCGGTGGCTGGGAAGGATTATCTGACACCCAGGACAATGAAGGTGAAGATTAGGGTAAAGGTGTTGTTGGGGAGGAATGGGGCGAGGGATGGGGCAAGGTGGGGGAGGGATGTGGTGATGTGCTGGGGGATTTGGTGGCTGTGCAGGTGGGTTAGAAGCAGGACGGGCAAAATGGGGAGAGCGGCGAGGGAGGACAAGGATTTGGGGTTAAGAAGGGCCGGGAGAGGGGTCAGGATGCTGATGCCCAGAAGTGGAAGTTCATTCTGAAATATATTATACAATTGTATAAATACATATATTATATTAAAATATATTATTATTTTGAGATAATTCATTATTCAGCATCATTTAAAATCTGTATTCTTGTTCTCATAAAATATGTATACAAAGTCACAATAATGACTATGTTTAAATGTATTGATTGATCGGAATCAAGTCTAATTAATAATAATATTTAATTGATCCTTGAAACTCTGATTATTCAATGGTACTTTTCATTTGATCAATACATCAAAAACTATATTTTTCAAAGTCAACATTATGTGTTAATCTTTATGAATTTATAATATGATATTTCTCTTTTTGATAATATATCAGTACGCATGTATGCATTTGAGATTGAAACGCCATAGAGTTCTTTTAGGCACATGCCCATGGATTGACAATTGTATAATATGGGATTGTGTAATATGATCAAATCTAAATGGCCACTCTAAATGGCCTTTGAAACAAGGTCTAAATGGCCTTTGAAACAAGGTAATCACTGATTAACATATAGATTAAGATGATTGCCTTTGTAATCTTAAATAGAATTATTTTAAGCTTGATGGTTCAATTACTATTCAGAATCTATACACAGTAGATACTGCCATTCATATTAAATATTAAGAATACAATGGTATCTATCTGACATTACTTTTACAGAGTATGTTTTGTGAATATCTCTTTTACATTAGGATTTAATGTATGTCATCCCAATATTAATAGACACATTCAGAATAGCATTTATTAGGTTAGAGGAATATTAATGTTTGTTTGAGTGAAATGGACACTCTACACATAAATCATGTCATACATCATGAAATGAAATCAATGACTTTCAACACAATTATGTTTTATGTATACTTAGAAGTGGATGAGAAGCTCAGAAGAGTGATGACCTAATGAGATGGTCTGCATCTAGGCACTCAGATGAATAGCAATGACTGTCTGTACAATCATAAGATGATTATTGGGGGTTTGAATGTAATATGCATGTGACATTATGATGTCATTACTGACAATTCTTACATAAATAGGAAAAGAAATAAAAACATATGTTCATGCTGAATGATATAGAAAGGGGGGCAGTAGTGTATTAAAAAAAATAATGGAATAATATATTTTAAAGGGACAAAGCTGTAGACTTTATTTTTCAACAATAGTATGATTTGTGTAACATATCTCAGCCTAATGTCACTATCCCTTTAAGACTTCCTTCTCTGACTGCTGCATTTGGGTAGTATTCACATTCAGCTTGCTTGCCTGCCTGATTAATCATTCATGCACCTGATTACCTCAGCCTCTTTTTAAGCCTTCTCAGGTCTAATGTGCTGGGCATTAACATTGAAGTTGTGATCCTGAACAACAGAGGTCTGTGACTGTTTCCTGCATGAATTTTACCAACTATTTCAACCTACAGCATTTTCTATTACCTATGCTTAAAATCATCAAATCGCAAGAATCCAAATAATTCCATTTCTGTTTCCTGGACACTGCTTCTTAACAAACTCTGAACTTTATTATAAATCAAGCATACTTTTGGTTACCATCACTCTCTAATTACAACAGCATCTTACTCAGAACTTTATAACTATTTCTCTGCTACAAGTTGTCATTGCTGAAATATCCTGCTGCTATTCAGAACTCTGCATCTTTATGTTCAGTTAAAAGCTTTCATGTGATTCTCCAATATATGTTCAAACAGTAATTGATGCCTTAAACTTAACTTTCACCTGTGCTGCTCTGCTAATTACTGACATACAGCTCTTTATAATATTATGTACTGTGAACCTGCAACAAACCAAGTTTGCATATATATGCACAAACAGTAATTAATGCCTAAACTTGCAGCTTGTCTAAATACCTGTGCAGCTGTGCTTAACTCTGACATACAGCTTTATATAATATTATGTACTGTGAACCTGCAACAAACCTTAGTTTGCATCTAAGTGTCAATCTTCTACCAGTTTACTCTGAAGTCTGAACATTCCACATTGCTATATTTTTCTCTCATTGAATCCTGCAGCTACTTCTATTAACTAACTATAAGTCACAGTGAAGTCAGAATATATTGTATACAAATGTTGCACTCTCCATTTCTTCTACAATAACTTCTAGCAAATATGAATCACAGAATATCATCTATCCACGTCCAGGATACTCTTCCCCGGGTCAGGGGTCGGTGTCTTCAAATCCCTACCACTGCCCTGAGGGTCTGTTTCCTGAGCGCATGTACACCGGATCATGACAGAATGTTAATGCCTAAAAAAGGGATCCGCAGTGGTAGTGGATGCACCGACCCTCAAAGGAAAATAAAAAATTACAACATATCTCAGACCCAAGCAATCCCTAAAGGAAAAACAGAAGATTTTCATACTTTTAAAAATTTAAAGACACAGTACTCCTATTCTAGACAGTCCTCTACTCATGTTCGTGGTTACCATTTTGGTGAAACTGATCCTGAATCTGACTATGAAAATGAAGAGGATTTAACCATAGCTTCAGCAGAAAAAATTCAGATCTTTAAAGATTTAAAGAGACAGAACCACTTTTCTAAAATGTCATATGTTCCTCATGTTCGTGATTACCATTTTGGTGAAACTGATTCTGAATCTGACTATGAAAATGAAGAGAATGTATCCATCGATTCAGCAGAAAAAAATCAGATCTTTAAAGATTTAAAGAGACAGAACCACTTTTCTAGAATTTCATCTGTTCCTCATGTTCGTGATTTCCATTTTGGTGAAACTGATTCTGAGTCTGACTATGTAACTGAAGAGGATGCATTCATAGATTCAGCAGAAAAAAATTCACACCTTTAAAGATTTAAAGAGACAGGACTACTGTTCCAGAATACCATCTACTCCTCCTGTTTGTGATTCCTATCCTGATGATACTGATTCTGAGTCTGAATATGTCAACAAGGAGGATGACTTCACAGATCCAGCTGAATTGGCATTAGACTGGTATGAGCGCAACTTTAATTCACCACAAACTCAGACAAAACCTCAACCTATTTGCTATAATGACATCCTTGGTTGCTATATTTACAATATGGATGATACAGACAGCTCCCATCATGAAACCTCTCATGGAAATACTGATCTTCCTATTTCTGATATTCCCATGGAATCGTTAGATTGGACAGATTCAGAACCGGAAGAAAAGACATCTGGTTTACAGACTGCTGTTTGGAGAAAAGGTCCCCTCAACTACTATGCAGATTTATTACATCAGAATTATGCATCCAGTGATGAAGAGGATTTCTGTTCTCAACCTGATATAAGGTACTACAAGCCACAATGGCAGCAACCTAAGAAGCCTCATACTGGGAAGACATATCAGTTATCTAAGCTCTCTAAGAAAAAGAAGAAAGACTTTCTGCCTACAGAAAATCAAAAGTGCAAAGAGGAAACTCAGCCTGAATCTCCTGTTTCAGTTTCTGTTGTACCAGACCCTCTCTTGCCTCATGACACTGTCAACACCAAGCTGGATGTTGTCTCTAGTCACCATCTGTCTGTTCTTAAAGCATCTAATGGTATCTCTTCTCAGACTCTACAACAACTACAAAAACTGTTTCCAACTATTGATTTCTTGCATCCCACTCATGCTGCCTCAATGTCTATAAATCCTGTGCTAGAAACAAAAGATAATTTTGTTCCAGATATACAATCTAACAGTTTACCAGAGATAGTCCCTGGAGAATTTAGCTCTGATATTCAAACTCAAATAAGTATGCCTGCTGAACCCCAGACAACTTCTCAGTCAGAATCTTGTGTCACAATTCCTCCGCATCTACCTGAGTGTGGCATATTTCAGTACACTTCACCTTTTCAAAATTCTTCTGTTACTGCATCTAAGAAATTGTTTCCCTTGGGAGATACTTTGCACCAACCTACATTTTCTACTACATCAGTTTCCTGTACAGGAATTCCTGATACTCAATCCTGTGAGGACAACTTTGAACCAAGTTCGCAAGTGGACATTCTTGAACCTGAAACTTGTACAAAAGTTCTTCAAGAAGATTCCCCTGTGCCCATTCCTGTTCCTGTTTTCCATGATTATACTACTAAACCTGACATTAAGGTGGACTCTCCTGTTTTTGACCCTGGTATGGGTATTCCTTTGTTTAACCCAGAAATGGGTGTAATAATACTTGATCCTGAAGATATCCATGCCCTCTACTCAGAAGCGAGTATGGTTCTTGGCTGTAAAGTGGGTCTTGTTAATTCTTTGTTTATGAACCCTGAAGAAAGCCTTGCCCTCTGCTCAGAAGAGAGTATGGTTCCTGGCTCTAAAGTGGGTTCTTTTCCTTTCTCTATAGTTGAACCTTGCCCTGGCATGGGCATTCCTTCACCCGATCCTACTGACCATATTCCTGAACCTTGCCCAGATGTGGGTACTTCTGAACCTTGCCCTGGCATGGGCATTCCTACACTTGATCCTATTGAGGATATTCCTGAACCTTGCCCAGGTGTGGGTATTCCTGAAGCTGGCCCTGGTGTGGGCATTCATATACCTGTTCTTAGTGAGGACACTTTTGATTCTGAATCCAGTAAGGAGACATTTCATATTGAATTAGAAGATGGCAAGAACTGGACAAATCTTGCCCTCTACACTCCTATCTCCTACTTTGAAGAAAGCACCTGCTATTGCGTTAGAAGTGGCTATAGCTTTTTCTTTTGGAGTATATCTAATCCTCAGCCAAGAGGTTAATTCTGAGGATACTCAAATCTCTGACCCAAAGGTGGTTAATCTGGTTATCAATCCAGAATACTGCATCTCTATTTCTGAAGCTGAGGAAAGCCTATTCATATCTCTAGGACTGGCTGCCTTTTCATTGGCTATGTACATGGTCATCTATCATGAAGAACATCCGCCTATCTACCCTCAGGATGATTCTGTGGTAGGAACCTCATTGTATGTTACGTTCATGCATTCTCACGATGACTACAAAAAAGTTGACTTCAAGTTTTGCTCTCATCATTTTCAAGTTCTTCTGATACCTGAATTACATGGCATTTACTTCGTCATTCAACTTTTTCAAGAGATCTCCAACCCTCCTTTCTTGATTTCCGATTGGACTCACTACCTCCATACACTTACTACCGGTTCTCCATATCATTTTTGTTCTCTCTCCTTTTGGATTGTGTTGGGCGTCCGGAGGTCGCCTTTGAGGAGGGCGATCTGTAACATATCTCAGGCTAATATCACTATCCCTTTAAGACTTCCTTCTCTGACTGCTGTATTTGGGCAGTATTCACATTCAGCTTGCTTGCCTGCCTGATTAATCATTCATGCACCTGATTACCTCAGCCTCTTTTTAAGCCTTCTCAGGTCTAATGTGCTGGGCATTAACATTGAAGTTGTGATCCTGAACAACAGAGGTCTGTGACTGTTTCCTGCATGAATTTTACCAACTATTTCAACCTACAGCATTTTCTATTACCAATGCTTAAAATCATCAAATCGCAAGTATCCAAATAATTCCATTTCTGTTTCCTGGACACTGCTTCTTAACAAACTCTGAACTTTATTATAAATCAAGCATACTTTTGGTTACCATCACTCTCTAATTACAACAGCATCTTACTCAGAACTTTATAACTATTTCTCTGCTACAAGTTGTCATTGCTGAAATATCCTGCTGCTATTCAGAACTCTGCATCTTTATGTTCAGTTAAAAGCTTTCATGTGATTCTCCAATATATGTTCAAACAGTAATTGATGCCTTAAACTTAACTTTCACCTGTGCTGCTCTGCTAATTACTGACATACAGCTCTTTATAATATTATGTACTGTGAACCTGCAACAAACCAAGTTTGCATATATATGCACAAACAGTAATTAATGCCTAAACTTGCAGCTTGTCTAAATACCTGTGCAGCTGTGCTTAACTCTGACATACAGCTTTATATAATATTATGTACTGTGAACCTGCAACAAACCTTAGTTTGCATCTAAGTGTCAATCTTCTACCAGTTTACTCTGAAGTCTGAACATTCCACATTGCTATATTTTTCTCTCATTGAATCCTGCAGCTACTTCTATTAACTAACTATAAGTCACAGTGAAGTCAGAATATATTGTATACAAATGTTGCACTCTCCATTTCTTCTACAATAACTTCTAGCAAATATGAATCACAGAATATCATCTATCCATGTCCAGGATACTCTTGCCCGGGTCAGGGGTCGGTGTCTTCAAATCCCTACCACTGCCCCGAGGGTCTGTTTCCTGAGCGCATGTACACTGGATCATGACAATTTGAAAACAATAATACACATTATATACATGTTATATATATTTGACCTAGCATCAGACTCCTAGGGAGCCACTTCCTCCTCCATCGCACATATTGTTACCTGTTACCTATCTGTAAAACAAAATATGTTGTGTACACGTTAAAATCAAATATAACGTGTTACTGTTGCTCAAGGACACACATCAATGTTGCATTAAAGAGATACTGAACCAAAGTTAGGAATGTCATAATTTTGATGGAGCATGCAAATTAAATAAAATATATAATTATCGATGATTAATAATTAAATGTAACTGTCTGTGTTTTGTAAATCAGGAAAAAGCATAGTACATGGAACATTTAATAGTCCTCATGTGTGTATCGCTTGATGATTGTTGCCTACATTTATACAAAATATCAACCTGTGCTAGCCATGTTCTGAAACACAAAGGTGTAGACTAAGAAGCTTTGAGATCTTAATATTAAAATAAATAAAAACATATATAATTAGAGGAGTCCATTATAAGTTTTATTTAAATGGAATGCTTCATCATAATCATGATCAGAATATTTTAAAAAAATACACCTTTAATGACATATGAATGAGTCAATGGACTTACCAGAACCCTGCAAAGGCAGGTCTGTGTCAGTGCTGGATCCCTCAGAGTCTGTCACAATAACTAGATCTCTTTATGATATAAAAAAATATTATGTAACACAATTTGTACATCAACTTTAAATATACATATTTAGTATTCCAAAATAACATTATTCTAAACTATCTGAAATAATATCTTTTGAAATGGGAAGACTAGACCACTAATTTGAAAAATAAATTCATTAGTTCATCAAGGTGAGTGGAAAGAAAATTATGTCTTTCACATATGTCTGATTTCTTAAAATATTAGACAGACAATTCTTAACATATTAATCTATGGTATATCTACAATTAACTATTGGTCCCTCTTTGTAAAAGAATCCAGACAGACAACACTTTGAATAACAACTATTGACAATTAGAGCATAATACATGTGGCACATATATACATTTGTGCAATGTACAGTATTCTGGTTTCTGACACAACACATATTGTTCACAATGCAAGACCAAAGATATATTTTAAACTATGTCATCATGGTGCAGTTCAAATTTCAAATCACAGTATTGTTTCATAAAAACAGTGTAATCATTACTAAAGATATTGTTTATCTATAGATACATTCCATACAACTATTTGAGAATGTCACTCTAAAGGATATAGATCAATGTGAATGGATAAGGCAATGTTATGTCCAAAATTGTAAGACAAACGTAAAGTATAATGAGACATACCAGACAGGGACAAACCCGAGCTTGAGGATCCAGCACCAACATCCATCTCTGTAAAATATTAAATCAGGATTGGATATCATTAATACAACTCAGAACTTTGACACAAACAATCATACATTGTTTTTCAAATTGACAAAGTTAAACATTCTAATTCTTCACATGAGTTCATGGTTTTCAAAAATGTATTTATAAATAAAGAGATCATGTATATTTTTTATTCAAGCTTTTATGTTGTTGACTGTCCCTTAAAGTCTTTTTATGTCTTCTTGCATTGTCATCAATTGTTAGACATTGAGCAGTCATTTTTTAGTTTTATATTGCTAGTATAGCTTTTGTAATTTATAAGAATGAAAATCAGGATACTGTATTCTTCACATTTATACTAATTCATTTATACATTTGACAAACATGTCTAAAGTAATGCCACTGTTACAGCAAATCCATGTTCACGTCTCTGTGCAATTATATCTTCCATGAGCATTGCGCAATAATTAAAAGCGTAATTGAGCATCCGTGATTAGGAATTGATTTGGATCTAGTAGTGTGATGAGTATAATTTGTAAATCTTTAGAATATATTTACAATTGTGTGTATCACGATATTCCAATAGGATCATTGTAAATATTGAATAATACAAATGAATATTTCTAATTTTTGTATGAATCGATATTCAAGGTATGAAATGGTGGAGGATAGGGATTTCACGGATGCACAATTCCATTTTAGCTCTGTGACGCATATTCGGTAGAGCACAAGAAAAAGCATTATTCCTATTTGATGTGTGATAAATCTAAATTCAGATGTCTACCATCATATGTAACGCCTGTTGGGAGATCTATATAGGTTGAATTTATGACTATATACACATTGCTTAAATATATATTCAAATATTAATATATTATATGAAGTCTGATATTTACCTGTTTCAGCCTCTCTACTTCCTTCTCCCAGGTCACCGATTGGAGCTGCTGCTGCACTGGCCTCTGGGTCTTGAGTGTCAGAGCCAGCAGCTGGGGACTGAGAAGGGGCCAAGGAGCATAAGGAAGCAAATCTGCGGGGGAAACGGAGATTGAGGAGGGCGCATAAATTCTCCTCATAAGGTTGTAGGAATAGTTTCTGTGGGGGTGGATCCCGATTTCCACCTCTCTGACGGGCTTTTGCCCACTCCCTCATGAGGTGGACTTTATTGCGAAGCCGCAACCTCATATCCCCGAATCTCTGCATGATTTGATCCAGGGTCCTATGGACATCTTTCACCGAACTCACAGAAACGGTGATAGACACCCACAGGGCCCTCTTAATCGATGGCTTTGTCGACCCCTTCTGAGTCCCAAACAGCTGTGGATAAAACTCCTCAACTGCGTTAACCAGTGCAGCACTTTCCGTCCGTGTGAACCTGGGAGACATCCTGTTGGTTTTCGGGATATATGTACAGTATATATAATATAAATGTACCAACAGGCAGAGAGAACTGACAAAAATGGCAACGTGTAATGGACTTTTATATTGGGAAGAAAACATGAGATGCACCATGGGGCATGGTATCTGTACATCTAAATTGGATAAAATAATGTAATTTTGTAAGCATGTCTGTGAGGCCATACTGAGTCAAGTTATGTTTGTGTAATGATCTCTGATTGGCCGTTACTTAATGTTTCATTGATTCATATCTTTGTAACTTCCATACACATACCTTCTGGGGGTGCTGTTACTACATTTGACATGTAGAATAAATTAGAATTTATGAGAATGGTATGCGTATATATGTGACGCATATATAATATACGGAATCCTTTAAATAATAATATTTTAGGTTGACATTTGAACTAGATTGTATTTTTCCTTACAATAGTAAATATAATCATCACATTAGTAAATGTTTATTACACATTTGGATGTTTAATATTGTTCAGTTCTTTATTAAAAGTTAAAAAATATTTTACAATCCAAAAAGTAAAGATTGTATGTATCCATTGTTTTTTCAATAAATATTGTGACTCATTGTGAAGTATTGACAGTGCTCGATTAAATGTATTTATAATCCCAACAATGCACAATGATTGTGTGCTAGTGTGTGAAATTATATTCGAGTTTACATAGATGCAAATCTCGTGTTGAAAGTTAAGTTTACCACGCTATATTTCAATAATGGTGAAATGCGTAATTTGTATTTATAATGGACGTTACTTTTAGAACTATTAAGGGAATTTTTATAATCAATGTTTATGTTCCTTGATTTATTATTAAAAAAAAAATAAAAATAGAGCATGTATTTGTCTGATATGCTCACATATAATTTTTATTTTCATGGTGTCTTTATTGCTAAGGAGCAGATATGCAATAGTGTGAAGTATCTAAAGACATCTGTCTAACCATTGCAACTATGCATTGTTGCACACCCACAAATAAGTAGATATCTCCCAGTAATGCTTTGCTGCTCATAAGCCTATGCATATAGTTTGTGCAAACTTAGGATAACATGAGAATAAACCATATGTGATTATTAAAGTCCATTTTTATTTTAGTTTCAAATCTGCTTTGTCTAAATCATGGAAGATTAACTTTGGTTTGCATTTCCCTTTCACTACAAATGAAATAGCCATCACAAGCTATTAACTCTAACTAAATAGTTGACATAATAGCCAATATTCTAATAGTAAATATGCAATGGGAATTTTTATAAAGAAATATTCAGTCATGTCTTAATATGAAAATATATTTAAATAGCTGAGTGTATACCTGTGAAAGGTTAGATACATTTAAAGGGACAGTAAACCAAAAATAGGTATTTACTTTAATACACATTACGGCATACTCAAGCCTGTTTTATGAATATACATTTGACCGGTGTGAGGACATTGTATGTAAACTGTCCACTTATCTCCCTCCTTTGCTGGAGATTTGGAATGGTCCAGTGCAGACTCTTAAAGGGACAGTATACTCTAATATTTGGATCACTTAATGTGTTTACAATTCCTTATTATTTTATTAGCAGCAGAGTATATCATGTATGAAATTAATTTGTTCCTGTTAGTCTATGAATTATTATTTGGAAGCCACAGCAAAATTACATTTTCTTAGCATGTAGATATAATCTCATCTCCTAATTTTATCCCACTGTTTACATATACATCTTATATCTGCAAAATAATAAACCTAATTTTTTAAATCTTGTATTACAATATATAAGGTATGCCTCACTTGGAGTGAAATATCTTATAATGGCTGTGTTTACACAGTTTTGCCTTAAGGACAAACACATTATGAATAGCTGGAGATACCATAGGAGAAACAATATTTGAAAATAAAAATGAAGGGTAGCAAATACTTGTAAACAATTTTATACACTCCAGCAGGTAAAGAGGATAATTGTGAGAAATTATGTTGAAATATCTATGAGTTAACTGTCCCTTCAAATGACTCCACTAGAGTGAATAGTCATCAATATGGCATAGAATAACTAGCCCCTGTCTAAATGTGAAAATAAACTTAGCTATCATGTTTTCTTTAAATATTATTTAATCTACATAGGTTACCTTGCAAATAATGATAACATAATAACTAAGCTATATTTATTTTAAGAATATGTTAAAGAAATATTTTTTAAACAATTATAGATATTAGAATGTGAATATATATATATATATATATATATATATATATATATATATATATATATATATACAGTGGGGCAAAAAAGTATTTAGTCAGCCACCAATGGTGCAAGTTCTCCCACTTAAGAAGATGAGAGAGGCCTGTAATTTTCATCATAGGTACACCTCAACTATGAGAGACAAAATGTGGAAACAAATCCAGACAATCACATTGTCTGATTTGGAAAGAATATATTTGCATGTGGAAAATAAGTATTTGGTCACCTACAAACAAGCAAGATTTCTGGCTCTCACAGACCTGTATCTTCTTCTTTAAGAGGCTCCTCTGTCCTCCACTCATTACCTGTATTAATGGCACCTGTTTGAACTTGTTATCAGTATAAAAGACACCTGTCCACAACCTCAAACACACTCCAAACTCCACTATGGTGAAGACCAAAGAGCTGTCGAAGGACACCAGAAACAAAATTGTAGACCTGCACCAGGCTGGGAAGACTGAATCTGCAATAGGCAAGCAGTTTGGTGTGAAGAAATCAACTGTGGGAGCAATAATTAGAAAATGGAAGACATACAAGACCACTGATAATCTCCCTCGATCTGGGGCTCCACGCAAGATCTCACCCGTGGGGTCAAAATGATCACAAGAACGGTGAGCAAACATCCCAGAACCTCACGGGGGGACCTAGTGAATGACCTGCAGAGAGCTGTGACCAACGTAACAAAGGATACCATCAGTAACACACTACGCCACCAGGGACTCAGATCCTGCAGTGCCAGACGTGTCCCCCTGCTTAAGCCAGTACATGTCCAGGCCCGTCTGAAGTATGCTAGAGAGCATTTGGATGATCCAGAAGTGGATTGGGAGAATGTCATATGGTCAGATGAAATCAAAGTAGAACTGTTTGGTAGAAACACAACTCATTGTGTTTGGAGGAGAGAGAATGCTGAGTTGCAACCAAGAACACCATACCCACTGTGAAACATGGGGGTGGCAACATCATGCTTTGGGGCTGTTTCTCTGCAAAGGGAAAAGGACGACTGATCCATGTACATGAAAGAATGAATGGGGCCATGTATCGTGAGATTTTGAGTACAAACCTCCTTCCATCAGCAAGGGCATTGAAGATGAAATGTGGCTGGGTCTTTCAGCATGACAATGATTCCAAACACACTGCCCGGGCAACGAAGGAGTGGCTTCGTAAGAAGCATTTCAAGGTCCTGAAGTGGCCTAGCCAGTCTCCAGATCTCAACCCCATAGAAAACCTTTGGAGGGAGTTGAAATCCGTGTTGCCCAGCAACAGCCCCAAAACATCACTGTTCTAGTAGAGATCTGCATGCAGGAATGGGCCAACATACCAGCAACAGTGTGTGACAACCTTGTGAAGACTTACAGAAAACGTTTTACCTCTGTCATTGCCAACAAAGGATATATAACAAAGTATTGAGATGAACTTTTGATATTGACCAAATACTTATTTTCCACCTTAACTTGCAAATAAATTATTTCCAAATCAGACAATGTGATTGTCTGGATTTGTTTCCACATTTTGTCTCTCATAGTTGAGGTATACCTATGATGAAAACTACAGGCCTCTCTCATCTTCTTAAGTGGGAGAACTTGCACAATTGGTGGCTGACTAAATACTTTTTTGCCCCACTGTGTTCTATTTCCAGAGATGTGCTAATTTCCTAAGCAAATATTTACATTGATATATATATATATATATATATATATATATATATATATATATATATATATATATATATATATATATATATATATAAATTAAACTACACTGTCAATTTAATCTAACAAATTCACCCTACACATTTCTTAACCCCTTAATGACCACAATGTACCCTGTATGTCACTGGTCGTTAAGGGGTTTTTCAGGACATAATATCACAAGTCTAGCAAGAAGACGCTATTAATGCACTCCCTCCAGCAGGCTTTGTGGGATAGAGCAGTCTCAATGCTGGTGGGAAGACCGTGCTATAAAACAATCAAGTCCCAAAAAAAGGCCAGCGACATACAGGGTACGTCGCTGGTCCTTAAGGGGTTAAAAGTGACATGGCCAAAGTTGTTATGTAGACTTTATTCTGCATGGCCTCATCATTAACATTTTAGGATTTGTACATCTCTAAATCACACAAACAAAAATTAGATGGCTGTATCTAATGCCACCTTCACTTTTCTAAGATACAAGATTTTAACACTCATTATCTGCTTGAGCTGTGTTGATATTTGATTTTTTTATTGAAAATTACAACTGTATTATATTTAATATCAGGCATGTGCTTGTAAAAAGATACTTTAACAAACAGTCATGGGACTAATATATTGTTTACATGTCCTAATACTTAAATTAAATAAAAAAAGAAGAAGAAATATAGTATGTAAAGATATTTATTTGAGGGGGGGAATTAACAATAAATCTATATTCGTTTTGGAATTAATCAAAAATGAATATCTGTAAGAAAAAAAAAATTAAAATATGAAATCAATGATGTTATTTAATGAACACATGACTAAACAAATATTCTGTAAATCTAATAATTTTAAATTCATGTTCTGTCTATGCTCTAATGTTTTGATATTAACGCCAGGTTCAGAATGGAGAGTGAGATCAATATCATCTATATCTATCTACATATAATTTAGCATTAATAACACTAAATTTTCTAATCAAGAGTTGACTTATATATTAACATTTAGAATTAGACAAAATAATGCCTAATATACAAATTTAAAAAAATATTCCTAATTATTCAATTGTATGAGGGACATAATTGAATGTAATATTTCCTGTCTCTTAAAAAAGTAAAATACCTAAATGTCTACTATGAAATTTATCCCTCTATCTGTCTGATTGATCACAATCTGAGTCCTCTCTATTACAAAGTAGGGGGAATGTATATTAAAGAAATGTCTTCAAAAATAGGACATGTTTAAAATTGTCTGACACATTCAATATATTATGAATTATTTGCACATTATTCCTCCTATGATTCTTAATATGATTCTTGTGCAAACAAACCTGGATGTATGGTCTTTAAAAGTTGATTCTATTCAAAATATCAGTTTATCTTCATTATGTGTCATATTCATCACTTTCCAAATAGAGGATTGTGAAATACCATCTAAAAGAAAAGAGGAAACATAAGTGTTTGCCATAGGATGTATCCTGCATCCCCAGTCTTGTTCCAGAGAATTGTGTCCACTTACCATGTGAATGTGTCTTGGTATGTTTTTCAAAGTCAGCACAGTTGAAAGACAATGCCACAGACATGATCACATTGGTATTCTTCACTTTCAGTCTGGTATTCTTCACTTTCAGTCTGTAGATGAAGTCATCTCCCTAAGGAAAATAGAGTGTACATCAAATCTCTCATTGTTCTGCAATGTATCAGGGTCCACCCCCCCCCTCTGGTTCCATACAATGGGTATACATACAATGTGAAGATGTCTTTATATGTTTATCAAAGCCAGCACAGTTGAAAGACAATGCCACAGACAGGATCACATTGGTATTCTTCACTTTCAGTCTGTAGATTAAGTCATCGCCCTAAAGTAAAATAAATTGAAAATCAAATATCTAAACAAATTGTACATATTTTTTCATCCCTCCCCCTAACACTACCTATTTCCTAATATGTTTAGATCAATAGCTTACTAAGCATATGTAGCCTCTTTTGTGTTATGTTCTAACAATCAAGTGTTAAGCTGAGTCACATACATTGTGCAGACTTAACCTCTGATGTATGACTTTGGCAATGCTATGTGCTTCAAAGTATCCCTTTATCTGCTATCTGTGGCATGTATCCCTTTCAGAATATCTAAAATCTAATAATGTCTAAACTAAATAATACAGTGAAACTACTTGTATACCATATGATGGATCATTGTTCAAAATCCCCCCCCCCCGGCTCAGTCCATACATTGTGTATACTTAGCATCTGATGTTGTCTTCAAAAATCAGGTGGCAAAGTCATAACAGGAGCCAATGCCAGAATCATATGATGTCTAAATTACCTATCAGCTAGATTACGAGTTTTGCGTTATGAGCGGCTCAGTGCTAACTACCAAGTTATTTCCACCGCTCACCTCCCTATAGCCTCCCTATTTTAAACAAAATACTTACCTGTAAAATAAACCCTAAGCTAGCTACAATATAACTAATAGTTACATTGTAGCTATCTTAGGTTTTATTTTTATTTCACAGCTAAGTTTGTCTTTATTTTAACTAGGTAGACTAGTTAGTAAATAGTTATTAACTATTTACTAACCACCTAGTTAAAATAAATACAAATTTACCTCTTAAATAAAACCTAACCTATCTTACACTAACACCTAACATTACACTACAATTAAATCAATTACATTAATCAAATACAATTAACTAAATTACAAAAAATAATAAACACTAAATTACACAAAATAAAAAAGAAATGATCAAATATTTAAACTAATTACAGCTAATCTAATAGCCCTATCAAAATAAAAAAGCCCCCCCAAAATAAAAAAAAACCCCTAGCCTAAACTAAACTACAAATAGTCCTTATAGGCCTTTTGCAGGGATGCTCCGTGCCAGGTGTCTTGAAGATGGAGCCACTCCGTGTCGGAAGGATGAAGATAGAAGATGCCATCTGGATGAAGACTTCTGCCCGCCTGGAGGACCACTTCTTGCTGCTTGGATGAAGACTTCTCCCACATTTCGTTGAGGACTTCTGCCCGCTTGGATGAAGACTTCTCCCGGCTTGATGAGGATGGATGTCCAGTCTTCAAAAACTGTAAGTGGATCTTCGGGGGTTAATGTTAGGTTTTTTAAGGGTTTATTGGGTGGGTTTTATTTTTAGCTTAGGGTTTGGGCTGAAAAAGAGTTTTTTGTTTTTTTTTACTGGTAAAAGAGCTGATTTCTTTGGGGCAATGCCCCACAAAAAGCCATTTTAAGGGCTATTGGCAGTTTAGTTTAGGCTAGGGGTTATTTATTTTGGGGGGGCTTTTTTATTTTGATAGGGCTATTAGATTAGGTGTAATTAGTTTAAATATTTGATCATTTCTTTTTTATTTTGTGTAATTTAGTGTTTATTTTTTTTGGAATTTAGTTAATTGTATTTAATTAATGTCATTGATTTAATTGTAGTGTAAGGTTAGGTGTTAGTGTAAGACAGGTTAGGTTTTATTTTACAGGTAAGTTTGTATTTATTGTAACTAGGTAGTTAGTACATAGTTAATAACTATTTACTAACTAGTCTACCTAGTTCAAATAAATACAAACTTACCTGTAAAATAAAAATAAAACCTAAGATAGATACAATGCAACTATTAGTTATATTGTAGCTAGCTTAGGTTTTATTTTATAAGTAAGTATTTAGTTTTAAATAGGAATTGTTTAGGTGTTAATTGTAATTTTTATTTAGATATATTTTAATTATGTTAAAGTTAGTGGGTGTTAGGGTTAGGGTTAGACTTAGGGTTAGGTTTAGGGGTTAATAACTTTAGTATAGTGACGGCGATTTTGGGGGCAGTAGATTAGGGGTTAATAACAGTAATGTAGGTTGCGGCGATGTTAGGGACAGCAAATTAGGGGTTAATCATATTTAAGCAAAATGAAAAAGGATGGCTACTGAGCAACAGGTAAAAAATATATTTATTCCATTAAAAAGAGAAAAAGGGAAGACACAACAAGTCAGGCAAGGGTATTAGCCATCTAACATGTTTCGCGCAGACAAGCGCTTACTCATAGATGCTAAATGCAAGTAAGAAAAACTAGTGCATTTAAAGGGCTAGGCACCAATGAAAAACTGATTTATTAGGTGACATAATATAATAGATGTCACACAAGTTAGTATTCATTAATTGATAATGGTGTCTGCCCTCCATGAATGCAAAAGTTTGTATATTAAAAAAAACAAATATATATTACTTGTGAAGGAATGGCAGTACTTGGCTCATGGAAAAAAGCATTGATTGTATATAAATATATAAATAAAAATATATAAATATATATAATTTATAAACAGAATTCATAGCAAATGAAAATGGAAATAATAAGCTATTTTATGGCAAAGAAAACGGAATTACACAATAAATACATATTGGGACACATTTGATTTCATAAAATACATATATCATCATCCATATATGACTAAATCATAATAAAATTAATTTTAATGAAAGGATGTATAAATATATATGAATCACAAAACAATGCATAAAGAGGTAACCATATTCAAAAATTCATAAATTCATAACGAACAGCTCTATAACCATATGATTAGTGCATATAGATCATGAAAAATGAATAATAAAAATGAATAATAAAAAATGAAAATTATTAGGAAGGGCAAGATAACAGAGTCATACAAATGGACAGAAAAATACACATGAAAAAATATACATAAAAAAATACATTGGGAAAGTATAATAAAGAAAATATGAATAAATCATATATATGTGTATACATTATAAAATGCTGCAAAACTGATTTGTCAGATATATATATAAATGAGTATTAATTTCAAAATACATATGTATATGAAAACACAAATAATGCCCATATGTATGTGTGTATGTATATGTATGGCCACATATCAGTGACATAATGTCCAGACAAATATAAATATAAATATGGGCATGTTGGTATTGTCAAATTGATTATATTAGGAATAAATATTGAAAAACATACTAATATGAAAATATATGTATGGCTATCAATATATATACATTCTCTCATCTACCTAGTTGACAAAATACCTCATGTCCCACTCTAAATTCATGCCCAATGGTGATTTAGATCTTAACTTATAGATCCAAAATAGCTCTTTCTTATCTAATACCTTTGACACATTGCCACTATGTTGAGAAATTCTGGCTAAGTCAATGACCTTGATTTTAAATCTAGGTACGTTAGTGAAATGAAAGAGATTAAAATGTTTTGCTACTGTATAATCTTTATTGAAATTCTTGATGTCCCTTAGGTGTTCCCTAGTGCGATTTCTAAGAGTCCTTGTTGATTGTCCCACATATTGGGCCCCACAAAATTGGCAATCAAGTAAATACACTATATAATTAGTAAGGCAAGTGGCATAAAAGTCAATCTCAAAACTCTCACCAGTGACTGTTCTACAAAACCTATTAGTGTAGTACATGGTCTCACATGTTAAGCAATTTGAAAGGTGTGCTTTAAAATTACCTTTGCCTCTGAGCCAATTAGTGTCAGCCCTGGTCTTAGATTTCACAAGGCTAGGTGATAACTTGGAAGCTAATGTCGGTGGTTTCTTGGCTACAAATCTGCAGTCTTTAATATAGGGCTGTAAGGTTTCATCACCCTTTAATACGTGTAGGTGTTTTTTGATAATGCTACATATAGAATTATATTGGAGTGAAAATTCGGTTGAAAAAACAATACTATTTTCATCAAAATATTTTTTGCTATTTCCTCCCTTAGTTGCTCCAGTGTTACTAATTGTCCCTGTTGGGGGGAGTGATTCTTTCAATTTTGGTTTCCAATGTTTAGTCTCCTCAAACACTTTAAGCAGCTCTCTTTCATTATAACCTCTAGCTTTGAGCCTCACAATTAGATCCTTGCCACTTTGAATATAATTTTCAAGATTACTGGCATTACGCCTTAGTCTGATGAATTGGCTCCTGGGTATTGATTTTACTAGATGTTGTGGGTGACAGGAGGTGGCGTGAAGAATGGTATTGCCCGCTGTGTCCTTTCTGTATGTACTAGAAAGAATTTTATGTGTGGAATTATCACCATATAAATGGAGATCTAAAAAATTGACTCCCTCAGGATGCAAGTCCCCAGTGAACCTAAAGTTTATATCATTGTCATTCATGGCCGTCAAGAAATCATCAAAAGGAAAATCATCCTTTACAATAAAAATAAGGTCATCAATATACCTCATGTACATGAGGATGCCGGACCTGAAAGGCTCCCCTATATCATATACGTGTTGGAGCTCCCACTTACCCACAAACAAATTTGCATAAGAGGGGGCGAACTTCGCCCCCATAGCCGTTCCCTGACATTGTAAATAATATACAGAACCAAAAATAAAATAATTGTGAGTAAGTAGGAACTCCACCACTTCCAAGATAAATTGTTTAACCTCATCCCCATAGGAGGTATTTCTGTTCAGGAAGAATTCCAAGGCCCGGCATCCATGCACATGAGGTATAGAAGAATACAAAGATGTGGCATCTACTGTTACCCATTTGTAGCCTTCCTGCCACTCAAAATTCTGTAAGATGTCTAGGAGATGGCTAGAGTCCCTGGTATAGCTATAAAGGTTTTTAACCAAAGGTTGCAAAATACTATCTATCCATTAAGACATAGGCTCCACAAGGGAGCCTATGCCTGAAATAATTGGACGGCCTGGGGGGGACAGAAGGCTTTTATGTGTTTTTGGAAGGTAATGAAAAATGGGTGTAAAGCATGTGTAGTTAAAAGATGTCTGGATTGTTCGACTGTGAAAATGCCCAGAGAAACTGCTTCTTCAAGAAGTTTATTAAGTTGGTTGGAAAAAAGAACAGTTGGGTCAGACTCAAGTTTTCTGTACGTAGTACTGTCGGACAACTGTCTGATGGCCTCTGTCATGTAGTCAGACTTGTTGAGAACAACGATATTGCCCCCTTTATCAGAATTACGGATGACAATGTCGTCGTTCTCAGCTAAATCCTTCATAGCTTGTCGTTCCTGAGTAGTCAGATTCTGTCTATATCTATAACTAGCAGAGTTGCATGTTTCCTCCAATTTTAACACATCCTCCTCTACACGCTTATGGAACGAATTAATAAAGTTCCCTCTAAACTGTATAGGGTGACTCATACTTTCTTGGAATAGGAAGAACCTCTCTTTTCAAATTGGTTATATCTGCATTAAAGTTATCTATAGTTTCAATTAGACAAATATCTGAGAAGGAAAAAAATTTATTCCAATCTACATTTTCATCAATGCTGTGAGTCATAGAGTTAGATACATCATATGTGATTTTGTGCTCAGAATAGTGAAAGAATCTTTTTTAAGTGTCAATTTTCTGATGAATTTGTTAACATCTATTAGTGTCCTAAATGCAGAAAATTTATGTTTGGTGCGAATCCTAGTCCCTTTTTCAGGACCTTTTCATGTTCCAAAGATAGCGATGTGTCAGAGAGATTAATAACATTAAAAGTTATTTCTTTTTCTGTGGTTTTTGTTGTTTTCCCATGATGTTTTCTCTTTTTCCTCCTTGATCTTCTTGTTTGTTTCCTAAAGGGATACTTGACTGATTACGAGTCTTGGGACGAACTGCCATATCACTGTTAGCTTTGTCTTTCTTTGATGTAACCTGTAAAGACAAAGGAAGAGAAGAGGGGTGGGGAGACACTGGAACAGATGTATCATCGCTAGATCCTGTAGAATCAGAGTCACGATCGGTGGATTCAGGTTCAGTGGATGAGAAGACTACCCTATGTTCTTTATCTTTTTTCAAGATGGGTTTGAGGGATTTATTGTCTTCCACATCATTCGCTCGCTTCTTTAAGGGTATCTTTTGGCGTCTACGGAACCTCGACCAATCGTATACTCTGTTATTGTCATAATCTTCACGATCACGTAAAAATGTATTCTTTTTCCTCACAGCAATTTCTGCATCCGCTTTTTTTATCTTATCTTTCATTTGTGATTTTAATTCTGCATATTGTTCATCAGTCTTACGTGTTTTCAAATCTGCTTTAGTGGTCAGAATTTTTTCTTTTAGATTGTTCCTCTTTTGTTCCTTGCTTTTAATTAGGACCCCTAAAAGTTTTAAAGAACACTCATTTAAAGCTGTGTTCCATTCATCCTGGAGATCACTGTCTTCCAGGTCATAGTTAGGATACTTCTTTAATCTGAGGCCCCTAGGAACTCTTTTCACATCAATGTAATGTGTTAGTGTAACCACATCCCACATAGATCGCAGATCTGACAATAATAATTTTTCCAAAGTGTTGAAAAGATGCTTTAAATCACCTTCACATGCAGTATTGGCAGAAGTGGAAAAAATAGTATAAAAAAAATTGTTTTCTGTTCTGAATATCAACAAACGTTGCCAAGTTGCCACCTTCACCCTCCATGACTGTGTGTCTAATACAGTACTAGGAATATAAATGTCCTGTTGCTACTCACACCAAATAACCCCTGATTAAATATTAGAATGTGGTGAGGTCTGTAATGTTACAATATCCAATATGTCTGACGTAACTTGTTTGGTAAATCATTTAAAGTAAATCACCCCTTAAATGTATTCCAAAGAACCAACATAAAGTCACTTACACAAATAAGATTAGATGAAGTGGAGTAATCACTGACATGACACAGGTCACAGTTGAAAGTCCCTTGTGTTAGCAAGCAATAGATAAAGGGAAGCCAAAGTAATTTTTAGTAAAGCCGGATGTGAGAGAAAATCAGTTGTATTAGTCCAGCGTTGACAGGGAGCAAGAGAATCAAAGCAAACACCAAATTTACAAAAGCACCGCTCACTTTAAATGCTGTACATCCGCTAGTCACCAAAACTTTTTAAACAATGAAGGCTGTACCTGTTAGACGTCTTGGCATATCCCCTGTGATGAAATAATGTGGTTCTCCAGTTTGAAGTTTGAGAGGAACAGACCAACACCGGGAGAGGGGTGTGTGGAGCCAACCAAGGAGCGGAGGACAACCGCAAAAGGCTCAAGCAAAATGAAAAAGGATGGCTACTGAGCAACAGGTAAAAAAAATATAATTATTCCATTAAAAAGAGAAAAAGGGAAGACACAACAAGTCAGGCAAGGGTATTAGCCATCTAACATGTTTCGCCCAGACAAGCGCTTACTCATAGATGCTAAATGCAAATAAGAAAAACTAGTGCATTTAAAGGGCTAGGCACCAATGAAAAACTGATTTGTTAGGTGACGTAATATAATAGATGTCACACAAGTTAGTATTCATTAATTGATAATGGTGTCTGCCCTCCATGAATGCAAAAGTTTGTATATTAAAAAAAACAAATACATATTACTTGTGAAGGAATGGCAGTACTTGGCTCATGGAAAAAAGCATCGATTGTATATAAATATATAAATAAAAATATATAAATATATATAATTCAGAAACAGAATTCATAGCAAATGAAAATGGCAATAATAAGCTATTTCATGGCAAAGAAAATGGAATTACACAATAAATACATATTGGGACACATTTGATTCCATAAAATATATATATCATCATCCATATATGACTAAAACATAATAAAATGAATTTTAATGAAAGGATGTATAAATATATATGAATAACAAAATAATGCATAAAGAGGTAACCATATTCAAAAATTCATAAATTCATAAAGAACAGCACTATAACCATATGATTAGTGCATATAGATCATGAAAAAATGAATAATAAAAAATGAAAATTATTAGGAAGGGCAAGATAACAGAGTCATACAAATGGACAGAAAAAAACACATGAAAAAATAATAATAATATTTTATATTTAACTAGTGTTTGCGATGCGGGAGTACGGTGGTTTAGGGTTTATTATAGTGGCGGCGATGTAGGGAGCGGCAGATTAGGGGTTAATAATTTTATTTTAGTGTTTGCGATGCGGGAGGGCCTCTGTTTAGAGGTTAATAGGTAGTTTATGGGTGTTAGTGTACTTTTTAGCACTTTAGTTATGAGTTTTATGTTACGGCTTTGTAACGTAAAACTCATAACTACTGACTTTCAGTTTACGGTACGGATCTCGTAGTTATAGGCTGTACCGATCACTTTTTGGCCGGACAGGCAAAATCGTAATACCGGCGCAATGGAAGTCCCATTGAAAAAGGACTTTTTGAAAGCTGCAGTAGTTGCGTTGCGTGACGGCCAAAAAAGTGTGCGGTACAGATATACCTGCAAGACTCGTAATACCAGTGGTAGTGAAAAAGCAGGTTTATAAAGCTTTTTCACTCATGACGCAAAACTCATAATCTAGCCGTTAGATAATAAAATATAATTTATATTTTGCAATAAACATTTCTTGAACAATCCTAACATGTTCGCACGATTCTACTTTAATTTTGCTAAAAGTCTCACAAAGCTCCTATATAACTTATAGTATTTACCGTCTGAAGTGGTGGTTGATGATGTTGTCTCTGACATTGATCCCCTCATCCCGGAATGGCCCCTCTAGAACGGGGTTGTCCTCCTCATCTTGGAGGAGGTCTCGGGGCACCTGGACGGCCTGCAGCACCCCAGCCCGCTGAGCTATGTTATGCAGGCTATAACAATCTTTGCCACCTTACTAGGGCTGTATTGGAGGGCTCCTTCAGACCTGTCTAGGCATCTTAACCACATTTTGAGGAGCCCAAACATCCGCTCCACTACAGCCCTAGTCCACTTGTGCGCCCGATTATAGCGCACCTGGGTGTCGTCAGCCGGGTTACGTATAAGCGTAATGAGCCAAGGCTGGCTCATGTAACCCGAATCAACTATAAATAATGAACATGACAAAATGTCAATATTACAAATTTCTTACAAATTATGATATGAAAATACATTCACATAAAATGATACAACTAGACATTTGCGGAAATTGTAAAATAAATGGTGAAAGCGCATCCTATATCTGCCCATTTAAGCTATGACCTGCTACATATCTGTTTTTCGCTTAAACTAGACATTTGCTGAAAGAGAAATAAATGGTTAAAGAGCGTCCTATATCTGCCCATTTAAGCTATGACCTTCTACATATCTGTTTTTCGCTAAAACTAGACATTTGCTGAAACAGAAATAAATGATTAAAGCGCATCCTATATCTGCCCATTTAAGCTATGACCTGCTACATATCTGTTTTTCGCTAAAACTAGACATTTGCTGAAAGAGAAATAAATGGTTAAAGTGAAGGTAAACTTTGGTGAATGAAACCCCGTTTTTTTAAAAATGCTATTAAAAACAGGGGCACTTTCATACATCAAAGTTTACAAAGCAGTCGTTTTATTAAAAAATTACCTTTTTTTCTTTTCACAGCTAGAGCATCTTCCCCCACCTAGAGATCCTCTATTCACATGTCAGCAATGACTAATCCTGCTTCCTCTAATCACAGCATGGCCTCAGGCAATGACTACCCTGGTGGGAAAGCTGTGATTGGAGGAAGCAGGATTAGTCATTGCTGACGTGTGAATAGAGGATCTGTAGGTGGGGGAAGCTGCTCTAGCTGTGAAAAGAAAAAAAGGTAATTTTTTTAACAAAACGGCTGCTTTGTAGACTTTGATGAATGAAAGTGCCCCTGTTTTTAATAGCATTTTTAAAAAACGGGCTTTCATTCACCAAAGTTTACCTTCACTTTAAAGCGCATCCTTTATCTGCCCATTTAAGCTATGACCTGCTACATATCTGTTTTTTGCTAAAACTAGACATTTGCTGAAAGAGAAATAAATGGTTAAAGTGAAGGTAAACTTTGGTGAATGAAAGACATTTTTAAAAAATGCTATTAAAAACAGGGGCACTTTCATTCATCAAAGTTTATAAAGCAGCCGTTTTGTTAAAAAAAATTACCTTTTTTTCTTTTCACAGCTAGAGCAGCTTCCCCCACATAGAGATCCTCTATTCACACGTCAGCAATGACTAATCCTGCTTCCTCCAATCTCAGCTTTCCCCCCAGGGTAATCATTACCTGAGGCCATGCTGTGATTGGAGGAAGCAGGATAAACGGCTGCTTTGTAAACTTTGATGAATGAAAGTGCCCCTTTTTTAATAGCATTTAAAAAAAAAACGGGCTTTCATTCACCAAAGTTTACCTTCACTTTAAAGCGCATCCTATATCTACCCATTTAAGCTATGACCTGCTACATGTCTGTTTTTTGCTAAAACTAGACATTTGCTGAAAGAGAGAAATAAATGGTTAAAGTGCATCCTATATCTGCCCATTTAAGCTATGACCTGCTACATATCCGTTTTTCTCTAAAACTAGACATTTGCTGAAAGAGAAATAAATGGTTAAAGCGCATCCTATATCTGCCCATTTCAGCTATGACACAAACATAACTGTTTGCAAACATTACATTGGCAATTGTCTAACTACTTAACCACACACACAATTACTCACAAACGAGCCACCCATGGGGAAACTGTCTGTCCTCAAACTGCTGCCATAGTGAGGACTACCTGAGGATACGGGCATCATGACAAGCCCCCCCCCCCCCCAAATTTGTGCACACCTACATAATCCTCATCCATGAGTCGCAAACAAACTGAACGTTGAGACTATGAAAATGTTTGCGATTTCAGGAGGGCCGATCATCTGCTGGAGCACGCAGCGCAATGTGGGTGCAATTTATTGCTCTCAAAACATTGGGCATTTGAGCTATTGCATAGAATTCCCTCTTGATGCGTCTCCAATCGTCATCATTTTGAGGGAATCCTATGTAAAGCTTACAAACTCGTACCATGGCATTCAGAAACTTGTCAAAAACCACAGAGAAGGTACCCTGAGACAACCCAAGCATGTACCACTTTGAGGATTGAAAATTTCTGGAGGCCAGGACATGTATGCAGCATAGCATCTTGGTCATGCCAGGGATTGCAGTCCGCATACGTTTACGTGGCTCCAGATGAGGTTTAAGTACTTCGTAAAGGCCCATGAGTTGCTCTCGATTGAGCATATACTTGTCATAAACCTCAAAGTCGCTCATGTTCTCAAAGGTGGGCCTCACCCTTACAACACGAGGACCTCTGATCAGACATTCCCCACGCCTCTCTTGGAGACACAGAGCCTGCCTGATTCTGTTGTACAAAACTTGTCCAACAGCACCTGCACATGCTAACTGCGGATCATCCATATTTGCCAAGCCAAGCAGCACAAAGCCAAACCGCAAATCACAAGGAGTAACAAGGTATGCAAAAACACAAAAGCGATTTGATACAATGTCGATCACCAGGAACGCTTTGGCCATGTTGTTTGGGGGATTTATAGTGCAAAATGTCCAATGGTAGCGTGTTTTGTAATGATTGCTGATTGTATCCACTTGATTGTATGTGAGCGCGGTGAATGCTTTCAAAGTGTGCGTTTCTTAGGTATTTGCTGAAATTTTGTTTTCCCCTAATAAATCGTAATGTTAAAGTGTTAAAGTGTAAAATGTAATATACACAGTGCATCTTCGTAATGTTTGTTTATATGCGTAACAATCACTTATTAAACGCGATGTTATAGTAAAAACCACACGTCCACGCTAATTTGATTGAAAGTGCATACTTGTGTATAATGTGTGCATAGACATCTGATCGATCAATGTTACTGCAATATTGTTGCAAAACGATAAAGTAACGTCTGACATCTCTAATATTCTATATATAAGTGATTGGCGAGATGTCAATATTTTACGCGTCCCATTAAAATCGCAATAATAATGAAGATCTTCTGGCTGACATCTCTAATATTCTATATATATAAATGATTGGCAAGATGTCAATATTTTACTTGTCCCATAATCTCAATAATAATGAAGATCTTCCAACCTCTCGTCTACGTATATGTAATATTGTAATATTGAGTGAGAAACTGATGAAGGGGGCGGTAAAGTCCTAATGCTGTAATCTGTATGGTGGAAGCTTAGAATGATGTCATCATATTAGCAACATGCCTGTCTAGTTTTCAAATCTTCGTTGTGTTGTTGTATTTTGCAACATTCTTCTTGTGTGCTGATTAAAAAGATAAATGTGTGCTTTGCTGTTGTGTGATGCGTGTTATATACATCTATGTATGTATTGTGATTCTCTCCCAGATATGTTCATTTATATAAAGCAGTATAGCATTGTTGTTCCTTCCCAAAAAGCGACAACTCAATAATTTTCTACTGATATCTTATTATTGTACGTAATTCCTAATGGTATCTAATTTTTAAATTGTGATGTTAGTTGAAATAATTTTTATTAATTTCAATATTGCAAAAACAAAAGCAAATTCAATTTGTACAAGTATCATCATAAACTAAACATCTTACACAAAACACAGCAAAGTGTCCATTTGTAGAGGTATGATGACGATGAAGATAAATCACATATCTCTCTTCTGTAATAATATCCAGTCCGTCTCTTGTTGTAAATAACATTCCCAACTCCCCCCCTGTGTAGCTCCCCTCCCCCTCCCCTCCAGGTGGTGCCAAATTAACCCCTATGTAAATTATTACTCGTTAAGTTAGAAGTGTACCTAAAGCTAAGGCCATATCTCTTTTCAATGGGTAAGTCCTTGTTCCGGGTTCTAAGGCGTTATTACTACAACAGGGCTCTTACTTCCCTCCTTACACTGCTGCCACTATTTTACCCTTCTTGGTTAGTGCTCTGTCCTAAGATCCAGTAAAACCAGATCTTCTGGAATTGCTCTGGTTGCCCTTGTGTCCAAGCTGCCAGTTCCGACAAAATGAATGTCTCTGTGATCTTACTCATTACTTCCTGCCAAGGGGGAACTCCCACTTTCCAATGTCTGGCTATGCAAATTCTCAAACACGTACATAGTATTCTAATAAACTTGTTAATAGCCGTGTTGAATGGTTTTACCCTATCGTGTAACAGGGCCTGCACCATTGTCAGAGTCGCTCTTTCATCCAGTAGATTACCTATCAATTCCGATAGTCGTCCCCACAGAACCTGTATTCCTCGGCAATCCGACCACATGTGTTTGTATGTGCCTATTTCCGGGCACCCCCTGTAGCAGTATCCACTGTGTGTTGATACAAAGTAAGCTGTCCTTTCAGGTGTCAGGTACCATCTAAACATTACCTTGATACAGTTTTCCCTCATGTCTGCACTAATCAGACCTCCATAAGAGTTCTGCGTCAAATCATTCCATTCATTCATTCCCCTCACCTCTGTTGCATCTCTTTCCCATCTTTCTGTCACAGCTAGCTTAGAGTCGTATTTAGATTTCTGTATTAATATATAGATCCTAGAGATCATTTTTTTCCCCCTAGATGATGTCCCAACTAATCTCTCGAGTTCAGTGAGTGGGCCTGCCTGCTTGTATTTCGTATATGCTGCTATTGCCAATCTGATCTGTAAGTACAAAAACCACTGTAACTTTTCCGGGTCTATTTGTTCCTTGATTTGATTAAACGTAAGCATTTTACGGCCCGGCAGAAAGTCGGCCACCCTATATAGGCCTTTGTTCGCCCATTTATCTACCAATTTTCTCAGATCCCCAGGTAACAGGAACCTAATAGGCATCATTAAAGATTCTGTACCGCATAGTCGTAGCCCTTTCGCAATTTTGTTCCATAATCGGATTGCCTCTAGTGTTATTGGCGACTTATATGACTCTGATTTTTTGAGTGCCCCTGGATCCCATATTATGTCTGCTGCTCTATAGCTACCCGCTATCTCCGCCTCTACCTGTGTCCAAACCATCCCAGTGTCCTGTTTGCTTAAGAGAACCGTCTGTGCCAATCTAGAGGCCTGAAAATATTCTACAAGGTTTGTGACCCTGACTCCCCCCACTTGCCTGTGTAATTTTCGTGAGGCTATCCTAGTCCTACCATCTCCCCTTAAAAATTTTAAAAGATCAGTCTGTAAGGCTTATAGTTCCCGGGAGGTGTATGTCGGTCGGTATGGCTCTAAATAAGTACATTACTCTTGGAAGGATATTCATTTTGATAGACATTAGCCTACCATACCATGAAAAGTTGTTTTTCTTCCACTTCCTCAAGTCATTTCTGATGGCTTTAAAAACAGGGATATAATTTAATCTATATAAATATGTCAGTTTGTCTCCAATTTTAATTCCTAGATAGACTTTTTACCCAATTAAATGCAAAGTTCAATTCGATGGCTTTCTTAGTGTGCTGAGGTAAATTAAGCGCAAGCGCCTCGCACTTATCAGAGTTTATCTTATAGCCGGAAATCTCAGCGTATTCCTCCAAAACTCTGTATAGATGTGGCAAAGAATTCATTGGCTTGGTGAGTGTAAGCAACACATCATCCGCAAACAGCATTAGTTTATATTCCGAGGTTGCCAATTGTACTCCCGAAATTTCTTTTAAATTCCAAATATATGCGGCCAATGGTTCTATACAAATCGCGAATAGCAACGGCGACAACGGGCAGCCCTGTTGCGTCCCATTCAAAATGTTGATTTGCCTTGATAAATAACCTGCCGCTCCCACCACCGCCGTCGGCCCCGAGTAAATGCTATCAAGTGCCTGGATAAAGGCTCCTCTAAATCCCATGGCTGCTAATACTTTAAACATAAATCTCCAGTCTATCCTGTCGAACGCTTTTTCGGCGTCAAGCGACAGGAATGGAGCTGGTGTCCCCATTGCATTCAAGTAATCCAATAAGTTAAGAGTTCTTCTGACATTGTCTGGGGCTTCCCTGTCTTGAACAAAACCCACCTGATCCTGGTGGATCAGTGAAGGTAGAATTTTTTTGAGTCTATTCGCTATAATTTTAGCAAAGATTTTTACATTGTGATTGATCAGGGATATAGGCCTATAATTTTGACAAAATTTAGCATTTTTCCCTCCTTTTGGAATTACTATAATCTTTGCCTGAAGCATTTCTCTAGGTATTTCTCGTCCCTCCATGATCCCGTTACAGAAATTGACCAAATGGGGAAGTAGTTCTTTTTGAAAGAGTTTATAATACTCTCCCGTCAGACCATCAGGTCCTGCCGCTTTCCCTGCTTTCAGGTCCTTAACTACCCCCAACACCTCTGGAACTGTTATCTTTGAGTTGAGGCTCTCCAAATCACTCTCTCCTATAGTTCTCAAATCCGCTCTCTATAGGAATTTACCCGTTTGAATATCAATATTCATCGCTGTTACTTTATTGCCATCATATAACTGCTCATAATATTGAGCAAAGTTATCTGCAATTTCCTGTGGGTTTGAGGTAATGTCTCCTGTTTGTGTAACTAACTTGGGTATAGAAAAAAAATTGTTTTTCTCCCTCAGCTTGTGTGCTAAATATCTGTCAGGTTTGTTTGCATACACAAAGTAGTGGGCCTTAAGTCTTAATGCTGTTCTCACAGAAGCATCATTCAGTAGTTTAGCTAATTCCCCTCTTTTACTGACCAGTGTCTTATATACTTTCTCAGATAACGTACGTTGGTGAACCCCTTCTAATGTCTCAACCTCTCTTTGTAATGTATTGACTAGTGCATATACTTTTTTATTCTTCATTGATTTTTCCTTTATAAGGAGACCTCGCAAAACAGACTTGTGTGCTGTCCATGTCATTAGTGGGTTCTGAACCGAATCAACATTTATGTCCCAGTATTCAATTAATGCCTTTTGCATTCTACCGTATATTTCAGGGTCTTTCATTAAAGTCAGGTTGTACGACCATGACCTATGCCTGGAGAAGTTTATGAGCCCCGAACATTCTAGATATATAAGTGAATGGTCAGACCAGACACATGTCTGAGTCCCCGTTGACACTAGATTGGGTGACAAAATTTGACTTACAAATATATAATCAAGTGTCATGTAGATCTTATGTGCCGGTGAATAGTAAGTGTAATCATGATCTGGTGTGCCCACCACATCCCACAAATCTACTAGTCCTTGCTCCTCTAGTGAGTGTCTTATTGCCTTAATAATTCTATTGTGCCTGTGTTGTTTGTTTGTTATTTTTAGAGAGTCTGGTCCCCCATAGGAGGTCATATTAATATTAAAATCCCCAGCTAAAATTAATCTAGTCTGTGACCATTGGGTAAGCAGTGAATATATCTTAGAGAAGAACAGGTTTTGCATTTCATTAGGTGCGTATATATTGCACAATGTAACCATGGTGCCCTGGAATGAACCCTGAACTATTACAAAACGCCCTTCCTTATCCTTAATTACCTTGTCTGTCACAAAGTCGAGAGATCTATGGATTAATATGGAAACCCCTCTCTTTTTAGAGTCAGCTGTGGAATGATAGTGTATTGGATAGTGGCGCAACCAGAATTTTGGTATACCTGACTTTACAAAGTGTGTCTCCTGTAAAAAGATTATTTGGGCTTTTGTTTTCAGGTATTGTGTCATAGCAGTTTTTCTCTTAATGTCTGTGTTCAGTCCCCTTGCGTTGTGTGAGAGTAGGATGAAGTTATGTGTCATCGTTATATAGCTCCCCCTTCTCCCCTTGATCCACTCTTTTCCCCTTGGTTAAAAAAATTGACTCTGTAAAATAATCTCTGTTTCTCATAACCTCTTAGTATCTTGCTATTCCGTCTCTTTACCCATAGCTTATTGTCCCTCCACTTACCGTTTCTTGGCACCACCTGGAGAAATCCCTGTAAAAACAATAATAACCATAACAATAGAACCAAAATTTTTTCAGTTTTAACTAAACATTGCATCCTCGCAACCAAAAAGGCAGTTATTTTACGTAATCTTAAATTCTGAATATCATTGAAGACAAGCTTGTTTATTCAGCTGTAGTTTTCCTCAGCCTTTACCCTATATCTTGCCTAAGAAAGTTCCTGACCTTGTATGATAATTAAGTTGACAATACATTAAAGTTCACTCCAGATCAGTAAGAGAGACTTGCTAGGTACCATTGTATCAATAAAGTCTTAACAGTGACATCTTGCATGTTTAAATCAAGTCTCTTTCAGCAAAGTCCGTTCACCAGAACCACAAATTGGTATTAAAATGTGAACTCACCCTAGTGTAACAAACAAAAAGCAAAAACATTAACATGATATACTCATCTGTCCGATGTGTTTGCAGAAACCAGAGGTCCAAGGTCTCCTGCTGTCCTGTCTGGAGATATCTTTTCCAACAATAAAGCTCCGACGAGCTCCGCACCTCTCTCTCTCTTCCCCCTTTCCCTCATGAAAAAGGAAAAAAGAAACACATTCCTGTCCTTCCGATATTCTCTTCTCTGTAGTAGCAACAGAAGCTTTATGTCTTCCTTCTCTTTTCAGGCATCTGAGACCATCTTTTTTGGAAAAGCGGCCCATGCCCTGTGTCTTTTCCTGTCGGTGGCCTTTGATGTTGAGTAACAGGGGGATCCAACTTCAGCTTTTTGCAGATGTCTGTTATTTCCTCCGGATCTCTAATGGAAATTAGCCTATTCTCCCAGGTTATGTGTAGGGCGAATGGGAAACCCCATCTGTACGGAATTTGAGCCTTCCTCAGTAACTGTATGTTGCAGGGTCTCCATCTTTTCCAGAAGTTTTTCAAAGTTCATGGAAATGTCCTGTTTTGACACCAAGTTGTGCAGATCTGCTCTTGTTATTGGGGCTTGGTTACTTAATTCTGTGAGATAATCAGCCTCAGACCCCTGCTCGTCATCTGATCTAGGCGACAGCTGCACTGGAGATTTCTCTCCTTTGTTAGCTCTAAAAAAAATGGGAGCAGTAGCTTGTTTGCCCGCCGGCGTGGCTTTAGCGCTCCTTTTAGAGGCCATTGTACTGTTGTTTTGCTAAGTGTTGGTATTGCAGTGCCAAAGCCTGTTGTCTCACTTATGTGTTACGTTCAGGAATCTATAATGTCTCAGCTAGGCAGTGTGGCCCCTTGTAGATTATCATCAGCTATCAGCTTGTGGTCTTGTATGTTGCAAACAGAACGTTGTCTAATCTGTCACGTGATCTCTGTAATCTGAGGCCTGTACTGTCGCTTCACACATAATATAGAGTAAACTTCATTATGCTAACTATGAGGTGTTGATTAAAGTCAAGTCTCATATTCACTAGAGATCTGGGTTTTGTTGTTAGGTGGTGACCATAATTTTATATATATCTGTCATGGGGTTTAAGACTTGGGCCCATAGCTCCACACATCGATCTTGCAGCTCATTATACTTTTCCCCTCTGCGCAATAATCACCACCAGTTTTTAGGAACACATGTGATTATCTCCGGTCAGTACCCCATATAATTCTCATGCGGCACAACCTTGTTATTATTTCTTTTGGCCAGTGATTAACTATGCAGCCACTTACTGTCCGTTCTCTGTCTCTCTGGACAATGCCTCCGCTGAGCGCTTGTTGTTCCGTTCTCGCCACGTGGGTTGCCGACTCTAGCCCTGCTTGAGCTGTGAGTTGCTAACCGGCTTGTCTCGGAATAGATCTTTTCCCGGTGTTGCTTTTGTTTACCACAAATAGGTGCCCCAGGGACTCCGGTCTGTGTCCCACTGACTGAGGAGCTTTTCAGCTGTCAATTTCACCTCATAATTGTCTTCGTGCTGTTATAACCGCCTGGAGCTCCTCACTTATGTGGCCATTTCTTAGCCCCTCTTAAGTCGTGATGTTAAAGGGACAGTAAAGCCATAATTTATTTTTCCTGATTGAGAGAATCTAATGTTAAGCAACTTTCTAATGTACTTGTTTGATGTAAATGTGTTCATTGTTTGTATATGGTTTGTTGAATGAATAGAAATGCACATGTGTGAAGCAATGACAAAAGGCATGTATGTGCAGCCATCAATCATCATCTGGTGAGCCTATCTAGATAGGCTGTTCATCCAAGCATATGACTTGAATACATGAAATGCTATAATAGATGTAAATGAGAGAAGTGTTTAAAATTGCCAACTGTTTGTGAATAATGAAATGTTAAAAATTATTTTTTTCTGTCCGTTTAAATATGATTTCATTCCTGAAACCTATTTCGTATTGTTGATGATCGAATTGAGGGTGATTTCTTGTTGATTGATACACAGAAAAAAATATACCAGCGCTAATCCACTATCGTATTTCTCCAAGACAAGATAAAATATTATAATTGAAACACAGTAAATCACAATAAATAAGTGCCTAACACAACATATACATGCCCAAAATGAAAAAAACTGTACAACATTGCTAATAATGTACCTAAAGTCCAGGTATACTTATTATATGATCCCAGGTCAAAATGATATTACTCCAGGAAAAGACATCTGGAATTGGCAAGTGTCCAAAACAATGGCTTTAGGGAGCAAAAGGAGTCGATGCTGCTCTCATTAGGTGATGATTCCACTGATCACCAAAGTTCTGAAGACAAAGAGGCAAAAGAGTAAGAGAAGCGCAAAACGACTTAAAAGGTTTATTCAATAAATATAAACAATAATACATAAAAACTTACACTTAGGTAAGCGTAGTCTTGTGTCCCCCAAAAAGGAAATAATCAGAAGCCGCAATAGTTTGAGTCCCGCTCTGTTCCAAACGTCCAAGTTCTCGAGTGAGCCGTCTAACTCAAAGTCGGCGTCTGATGTCAGCTGATTCGAAGATCCGGAGCGTTCTCCGGCGAGCGGGTCTCTCACAGGCTATGAGGCTGTCTGTGGGGCTTTGAACAATAGATCCCTATGCGTTTCGTCCGTGAACTCTGCCGGACTTTGTCAAGGGTGAATGGATGAACAACTGAATCAAAGTTGAATAATGGAGCCAAGTTCCATAGTTCTTTTATGCTAAACAGAATAGCGCCCTCTGGTGACATTAAAGGCCCCTTACATACACAGAATGTCTAAAGCAATCTCAAACACTATATCACTACCGGTGATTCAGCCAATTGATATGCAGTTACAATAAATATTGAATTAAAATGTTAAATACATAATAGATACATGAAAATCATGAACTATATAAAAAACATGAACTATATGAAAATTAAAACACTGTCTACAATCAACACATAAATAAATATACATCAATTAATTTAATAGATAATAAAACCTCAAATGATTTTCATACCGAAAAAAATAATAATAACACATACTCTCATGGGATATTCTTTTAAAACACTCATTAAGGGAAAGCAAAATATCCTAATATATGAACAAATAAATAGATATATATTAAATATATTTTAACTCATCATATATAAACATATAAACTAGATGATACCATGAACTGATATATATAGGATAACATTAATTTAAAAAACTAAACCAGAGCTATAAAAAGTATAAGATTACATGTAGGCTGCTAGATCCAGATCAACATTGAGACCTCTGGGATGCAAACTACCAATTTTGTAAATCCAGTAAGTTTCCTGTTGTCTAAGAGCAAGCAGTCTATTATGAATATTGGGAGATATCCAATCTATTATCTTAATCTTAAAAGATGATGCATTACAGTTATGGACTTCCCGAAAATGAATGGGAATACTATGTTTAATATCTTTTTCTTTTGACATTTTTATATTATAAAGGTGCTCATAGTCTCTAGTCTTTATTTTTCTTTTGGTACGCCCTACGTATAATAGGCTACACCCACAGCCGATGAGATATACCACAAAGGTTGAATCACAAGTAGTTCTACATTTAATGTCAAACTCTTTTGTACCTTCCCAGTTGGCAAATTTGGGTGATTTATCAATATGTCTGCACATATTGCATGTAGTATTCCTGCAGCCGAAGGTTCCTTTAGCTGTAGTTAACCAGTTAGAATTATTCATTGATAGTATGGTATCCCTAAGTTTACTAGGTGCAAGAATATTTTTCAAATTTTTCCCTTTTTTTAAAAGTTACCAAAGGTTTATCTGCTAACTTGGTTCCCAAGATTGGGTTACTTTTTAAAATCACACAGTGTTTCTTCAGAATCTGCTGGATAGTAGTAGCACCTTCATTATATCTGGTAATAAATCTTGGGGTATCAAGATCAAAATCTTCTTCCACTCTGTGTTTTCTTACTTTGTGCAAGAGATCAGACCTATTCATATTAAGGGCCCTATCTTTAGCTATCTCTATTAACTTTTTTTTATATCCCTTATCAGTGAATTTTCTATCAAGAACAGCTGCCTCAGAAAAAAGTTGGACATATGAGTACAATTTCTTCTACAAGATATGACGAGTCCACGATATGACGAGTCCAGGAAGTGGCAAAGAGCACCACAGCAGAGCTGTATATATAGCTCCTCCCTCCCTCCACCCACAGTCATTCTCTTTGCCTGTATAGTAATAGGAAGAGGTAAAGTGAGGTGTTAGTTTAGTTTCTTCAATCAAGAAGTTTTTTATTTTCAAATGGTGCCAGTGAGTACTATTTTTCTCAGGGAGAGTGAGGAATCTTTCTGCCCTGATGTTGATGATCTTAGCAAACATTTTCTAAGATCCATAATGGTTCCCACAGCTGCTGAAGGTAGTGTAAGAAAATCTTCAGTGTGGAGAACGGTGTGTTGCTACAAGCAATTTTGAGGTATGTTCAGTCCTTTTGTTTCTGGGGAGACTTGATGCACAGAACAGGCTGACATTTTCCAATTTATGGGCAGGGGTAAGAAGTATACACATGTATGCCACCAGAGAAATTGTGTAAGATGGACAAATACTTTGAGGTACCTACCTACACTGATGTTTTCCCGGTTCCTAAGAGAATCTCGGAGATTATTAAGAGGGAATGGGACAGACCGGGTATTCCGTTCTCACCCTCTCATAATTTCAAAAAGATGTATCCCATATCTGACACTGTTCGGGACTCATGGCAAACAGTCCCTAAGGTGGAGGGAGCTATATCTACCCTGGCGAAGCGTACAACTATTCCTATTGAAGACAGTTGTGCTTTTAAAGACCCTATGGATAAGAAATTGGAGGGTCTTCTAAAGAAATTGTTTATTCATCAGGGTTTCCTCTTACAGCCAACAGCCTGCATTGTTCCAGTTACCACTGCGGCAGCCTTCTGGTTTGATGCTTTAGAAGAGTCTCTTAAGACTGAGACTCCCTTAGAGGATATCTTAGATAGAATTAAGGCTCTTAAGCTGGCTAATTCTTTTATTACAGATGCCGCCTTTCAGATTGCTAAATTGGCGGCTAAGAATGCTGGATTTGCTATTTTAGCGCATAGAGCGTTATGGTTAAAATCTTGGTCTGCTGATGTGTCATCTAACTCAAAGCTTTTGGCTATTCCTTTTAAGGGGAAAACCCTGTTCGGGCCTGACTTGATGAAGGAAATCCTTTCTGACATTACGGGAGGTAAGGGTCATCTCCTACCTCAGGATAGAACTACGAAACTGAGGGGGTAAACAAAATAATTTTCGTTCCTTTCAGAACTTTAAAGGAGTCCCCTCTTCTTCCGCCAAGCAGGAAGGGAATTTTGCCCAGACCAAGTCCGTCTGGAGACCCAACCAGACTTGGAAGAAGGGTAAACAACCCAAGAAGCCCGTAGACAGCATGAAGGGGTGGCGCCCGATCCGGGATCAGATCTAGTAGGGGGCAGACTTTCTCTCTGGAAATAGTGTCCCAAGGGTATCAACTGGAATTCAAAAATTCTCTCCCAAGGGGGAGGTTTCTTCTTTCACAATTGTCTGTAAACCAGATAAAAAGAGAGGCGTTCTTACGTTGTGTAAAAGACCTCTCTACTATGGGAGTAATTTGCCCTGTTCCAATACTGGGGCAGGGGTTTTACTCAAATCATTTCGTGGTCCACAAAAAAGAGGGCACGTTTCGACCGATTTTAGATCTAAAAAGTCTAAACAAGTTTCTCAGAGTTCCATCCTTCAAGATGGAGACTCTTCGAACAATTCTGCCATTGATCCAGGAGGGTCAATATATGACTACCGTGGACTTGAAGGATGCATACCTTCATATTCCTATCCACAGGGACCATCATCAGTTCCTAAGGTTTACCTTCCTGGACAAACATTTTCAGTTCGTGGCTCTTCCCTTCGGGTTGGCCACAGCACCCAGGATCTTCACAAAGGTTCTAGGGTCCCTTCTAGTGGTTCTCAGGCCGCGGGGTAATGCAGTGGCGCCTTATCTGGATGATATTCTGATCCAGGTGTCATCCTATCATCTGACAAAGTCTCATACAGATATGGTTCTGTCCTTTCTAAGGACTCACGGGTGGAGGTTGAATCTAGAAAAGAGTTCATTAATTCCACAGACCAAGGTTCCCTTCCTGGGAACTCTAATAGATTCCATATCCATGAAAATATTCTTGACAGAGGTCAGAAAGTTAAAGATTCTGAATACATACCTAGCCCTTCAGTCCAATCCTCGGCCATCAGTGGCCCAGTGCATGGAGGTAATTGGATTGATGGTGGCGACAATGGACATCATTCCGTTTGCTCGTTTTCATCTCAGACCACTACAGCTGAGCATGCTCAGGCAGTGGAATGGAGATTATGCAAATTTGTCTCCTCAGATAGATCTGGATCAGGAGGCAAGAGACTCTCTTCTTTGGTGGTTGTCTCAGGATCATCTGTCCCAAGGGACGTGCTTCCGCAGACCCTCATGGGTGATAGTGACGACGGATGCCAGCCTTCTAGGTTGGGGTGTGGTCTGGAATTCCCTGAAGGCTCAGGGTGTGTGGACTCAGTCAGAGTCAATTCTTCCAATCAATATTCTGGAATTGAGGGCCATATTCAATGCGCTTCAGGCATGGCCTCAGTTGGCTTTGGCCAAATTCATCCACTTTCAGTCAGACAACATCACGACTGTGGCTTACATCAATCATCAGGGAGGAACAAGGAGTTCCTTAGCGATGACAGAAGTATACAAGATAATTCAGTGGGTGGAGGCCCACTCTTGTTATCTGTCCGCAATCTACATCCCAGGAGTGGACAACTGGGAAGCTGACTTTTTAAGCAGACAGATGTTTCATCTGGGGGAATGGGTGCTCCATCCGGAGGTCTTTGCCACTCTGATCCTCAGATGGGGCAGACCAGAGTTGGATCTGATGGCATCTCGTCAGAATGCCAAACTTCCGAGATACGGATCCAGGTCAAGCGATCCTCAGGCCGAACTGATAGATGCCTTGGCAGTGCCTTGGTCATTCAACCTAGCTTATGTGTTTCCACCGTTTGCTCTCCTGCCCTGGGTGATTGCTCAGATCAAACAGGAGAGGGCTTCAGTAATTCTAATCGCGCCTGCGTAGCCTCGCGGGACTTGGTATGCCGATCTAGTGCACATGTCTTCTCTGCCACCGTGGAAGCTTCCATTGAGGCAGGACCTTCTCGTTCAGGGACCTGGGAACACCCAAATCTAGTTTCTCTACAACTAACTGCTTGGAGATTGAACGCTTAATTTTATCTAAGTGGGGGTTTTCTGATTCGGTCATTGATACTTTGATTCAGGCACGTAAGCCTGTTACTAGAAAGATCTACCATAAGATATGGCGCAAATATCTTTTTTGGTGCAAATCCAAAGACTACTCATGGAGTAGAGTTAGGATTCCCAGGATTTTATCTTTTCTCGAAGAGGGATTGGAGAAAGGGTTATCAGCAAGTTCCTTAAAGGGACAAATTTCTGCCTTGACGATTTTACTACACAAACGTTTGGCAGATGTTCCAGACTTCAGTCTTTTTGTCAGGCTCTGACTAGAATCAAGCCTGTGTTTAGACCAATTGCTCCACCCTGGAGTTTGAATTTAGTTCTTAATGTTCTTCAAGGGGTTCCGTTTGAACCCATGCATTCCATAGATATTAAGTTGTTATCTTGGAAACTGTTTTTGGTTGCTATTTCTTCTGCTTGTAGAGTTTCTGAGCTTTCAGAGTTACAATGTGACTCGCCTTATCTTATCTTCCATTCTGATAAGGTGGTTTTACGTACCAAGCCTGGGTTCCTCCCTAAGGTTGTTTCTAATAAGAATATTAATCAGGAAATGGTGGTTCCTTCATTATGTCCTAACCTTTCTTCTAAGAAGGAGCGTATGTTGCATAACTTGGACATGGTCCGTGTCCTGAAGTTTTACTTGCAGGCGACTAAGGATTTCCGTCTCATTATTCATTGTCTTTTCTGGAAATTGTATGGGTCAGAAGGCTATGGCTACCTCCCTTTCTTTTTGACTGAAGAGTATCATCCGTCTGGCGTATGAGACTGCTGGACAGCAGCCTCCTGAAAGAATTACGGCTCATTCTACTAGGACTGTGGCTTCCTCATGGGCATTTAAAAACAATGCTTCTGTTGAACAGATTTGCAAGGCTGCAACTTGGTCGTCTCTTCACCCTTTTTCAAATTTTACAAATTTGATACTTTTGCTTTTTCTGAGGCTGGTTTTAGGAGAAAGGTTCTTCAAGCAGTGGTGCCTTCCATTTAGGTTCCTGTCTTGTCCCTCCCTTTTATCCGTGTCCTGTAGCTTTGGTATTGTTTCCCACAAGTAAGGATGAAATCTGTGGACTCGTCATATCTTGTAGAAGAAAAGGAAATTTATGCTTACCTGATAAATTTATTTCTTCTACGATATGACGAGTCCATGGCCCTCCCTGTCATTTTTAAGACAGGTCTATATTATATTTTTGTTAAACTTCAGTCACCTCTGCACCTTTGGCTTTTCCTTTCTCTTCCTAACTTCAGTCGAATGACTGGGGGTGGAGGGAAGGGAGGAGCTATATATACAGCTCTGCTGTGGTGCTCTTTGCCACTTCCTGTTAGCAGGAGGTTAATATCCCACAAGTAAGGATGAAATTCGTGGACTCGTCATATCGTAGAATAAATAAATTTATCAGGTAAGCATAAATTTCCTTTTTTTCTGTAAACGGAGATATTGTCCATATGGTACATTGGAGATCCAGCTTCTTTGTGTCCACTAGTTGCTTCAATGTAGATGTTCATCTCAGTGGGCTTTCTATAATTACTAACAGCTATCTGATTATTCTCATCTACATAGAGAAGCAAATCTAAAAATTCTATTCTGGTATTAGAGATATTTGCAGTGAATATAAGATTATGACTATTTTTATTCATAAATTCAAAAAATTTGCTGATGTCAGCTTCATCTCCCTTCCATAAAATGATGACGTCATCAATATAGCAATGGAATTTAATAATGTTCTTGTGAAAGGGGTTATTAAACCATATATAATTATTTTCAAAATGATTAACATATAGATTAGCATACGAGGGCGCAAAGGTAGTCCCCATTGCTGTCCCCTTATTTGTTTAAAGATTTTTTTCTCAAACAATACTATGGAGTCAACAATAAAATCTATATGGTCCTTAGGTATATTCCATCTCAGGAGTTCAGAGAGAACCGCCTTACTACCATGGTCATGGGGAATATAGGTATAAAGCGAAGTTACATCGCAAGTGATTAACCAATAATCACCTTCCCAGGGAACTCCCTAAAAGTTAGTAATAACTTGTGTACTATCCCTCAGGTAGGCCCTAGTTTTCTGTATGACAGATTGTAAAAAATGATCCACATATTGAGACAGATGATTACATAAAGAATCAATTCCAGAAACTATGGGCCTACCTGGGGGATTACTGGGGTCCTTATGGACTTTCGGTAGATGGTAAAATCCTGAAATCTAGGAGAAGGTTCAAAAAGGAAAAGGAATTCATCATTGGTTATAATCATCTTCTCTTTGGCACTACACAACAATTTATTCAAATCTCTAACATAACCAATAGTTGGATCATAATCCAGAACTGATTAAGTAGTACGATCCTCTAATAGTCAATTGGCTTCATTTAAATAGATTTCCCTATCCTGGATGACAATCCCACCACCCTTGTCCGCACTCCTTATGACAATATTTTTTATTGTCCATAAGGGTTTTTTAAGGACTTGCGTTCAAGGGTGGTGAGATTGTCCGAATATTTGTTAAAGAAATTCTTAGGTTGAGAAAAAGCCCTTTCAAGATCATCCATAACCAATTTACAATATACCGGAATTTGATCACCTTGTGCCCCTATAGGGTAAAAATTAGACTTCTTTTTTAAGTGAGAATGAATGATCTGCTGCTCTTCCTCATATATAGATAAATCCATGGGATTCAATAGTTCTATCGGTTCCTCAGGAGAATACTGTATTACATTACCACTAGTTTTTTCTAAATCACGCTAAATTTTAAGTGTTTCAAGAGCTTTACATTCCAAATACTCAGGATTATGAGTGACTCTATTACAAGGGTTCTTTAAAAAGTATCGTTTTAATGCCAGTTTGCGAACAAACTTTTGTGTATCAATAAATACCTCAAACTTATTCGGAGGTTCCTTGGGTGCAAAATTAAGACCTTTATTTAGTAGTTTAATGTCTGTGGTGTCTAATATAACACTAGATAAATTGAACACAGCAGATTTTCCTTCCTCTAAAACCTTGGCCTTCTGTCTGCCTGTCTGCACTCTGTCCAACTCAAGTTCGCCTTCTTGTTCTAAAGATCTTTTTCGTGATGGCATATTCCTCATTTCTAACTGTTGTCTCTCTCCTTTGATCAGATCTGAATTTGATCTGTTCAGTGAAACAGGCCTTCTTGGCCTGTTCACTTCTAAAAAAAACTTTTTTTGGGCTCGTGGCTATGTTCCCCTTTATCCTCATTTTGTTGCCATTTGGGTCTAGCACCCTGATAGTCCCAATTCTGGCTATTACTATCTTGAAACAAGCCTGGTTCTGGAGTGTGTACCTGAAATCTATTATGTGCATAAGTATTAGATTGGTCTCTTTCAACATCTGCATTAAAACGAACTTGTTAAGGATTCCCTTCTCTAGATTCATTAGGTCTAGTCTCCCTATGGTATTCATTTTTTTCTTTTTTCCAATTGTTACCATTACTTGATTTTTTCCTATAGTGTTGGTGCTGACCTCAATACTGTCTGTTATAATAATTCTTCTTATTATTGTTATTAAAACCCTGAATTTTATAGTTCGCGTTCGAATAAGAGGTCCCATTGTGAGATCTCCAATTATTAGCTTGGAGGTGATTTTTAGTTTGAATATCATCATATCTATGATCATTTTGATTCTCATTTTTTTCCTTAATGGGCTTATTTTTATTATTATGATTAATAGTGGAATAGGTATTCTCTTCAGGATTTTTAAGCTGAGAATCCTCGTGTATCCTCCTATTTCCTAATGATGGTGATTTAGAGTTGAACTTTGAGATTTTTCTTTAAAAGTATAAACTTTATCTTCTTTAAAGTCATTTAAATCCCTATTTAATTTTGATAGTTTCTTAAGTAGTGATGTCGCGAACCTTAAAATTTCGGTTTGGGAACGGCGGACTCAAACTTCCGCTACTGTTCGCGAACCGCCATTGACTTCAATAGGCAGGCAAACTTTTTCTGGCCACAATAGTGATGGAAAAGTGGTTTCAAGGGGACTAACACCTGGACTCTGCAACCGCATGGTATACTTGATTGTGCAAAAGGAAGTAACCTTACCATGGGTCTCAGACCGCATGTCTTGTTGTTATATTTGGTGAGGGTAATCAGGCAGGCCGTATAGACCTCCCCCAATAGGGGGAGTAAAAGGGATTAAAGTGCTAAGAATAGTACTAATATAAACACAACCTAGTTACCATGGGTCCCAGACCGCATGTCTTGTTGTTATATTTGGTGAGGGTAATCATGCAGGCCGTATAGACCTCCCCCGATAGGGTGAGTAACTAGGTTGTGTTAAGTAGTACTGTTCTTATTAGTTTAATACCTGTTACTCACCCTATCGGGGGAGGTCTATATGGCCTGCATGAATATGGCATTGATCTTAGGAACCCAGAGATAATTTTTAGGAACCGGGAAATTGAACAAAAAACCATGCTTGGACACCCAGTACAGGTCATTCTCTTTCAGCCTTTTTATACGATGGTCCACGACCCCCAACAGACACAACAGCATGAAACACCACATATGCCATCCTTTTGCACAATAGATTACAGATATGGCATTGATTTTAGGAATCCGGAGATAATTTTAGGAACCAGGAAATTGAACAAAAAACCATGCTTGGACCACCCAGTACAGGTCGTTCTCCTTCAGCCTTTTATATGATAGTCCACGACCCTCAACAGGCACAACAGCATGAAACACCACATATGACATCCTTTTGCACAATCGAGTACAGTTATGGCATCGTTTTTAGGAACCCATAGATAATTTTCGGAACCGTGAGATGGAAAAAGATGCTTGGTCGGTCCTCCTACTTCAAATTTGGGGCACTGCGCATGCAATCTACTGTGCCACCAGATATGAGTGGTGTGTTAATGACTGAGTACTATTCTTAACAGTTTCATCACTGTTATGTGCCATTTTTTGGTTTGGGTTTTGTAGCCACAGTGCAGCACCAGAGGCCAGAAAAATTAGGCATGTCCAAATGCCTGAAAAATTCGGTATTGTTGCAGCCGCTGCTTTAGCAGCAGCCAGAAAAATTTATGTTTGTAAAACAGTTAGAAAGTGCCCTAAAACCTTGCAGGTCGAACACTATTTGTTGGCGGATAAGTCACGCAAGTCATCCTGCATTCTAAGAAAAAATACGCCAGCGTGTGTACCATTTGTAGCCCAAGGCAGCTCATCTCATCATCAGGCCTTTTTTACTCAAATGTATCACCCAATGTCAGTCCCTTCAGATCCATCCCTCATTCATTTTAATAAAGGTGAGATAATCAAGACTTTTTTGACCTAGGCGACTTCTCTTCTCAGACCTGCTGCACTGAAGGTCCTTTCTGACAGGACACTTGAAGCGGGGCAGGCCAGAAGTTTGATTGCAAATTGGTATAGCTCAGGCCACAGGTCAAGCCTGCACACCCAGTAGTCAAGGGGTCCATCGCTCCTCAGAGTGTCGAGATCCACAGTTAATGCTAGGTAGTCTACTACCTGTCGGTTGAGTCTTTCTCTGAGGCTGGATCCCGAAAGGCTCTGGCGATGCATAGGAGTTAAAAAGGTCTGCATGTCCTCCATCAACAACACGTCAGGAAAGCATCCTTACCTTGCCGCCGTGGTCGTGGGAGGAGGAGGATTACTTTCATCTCTTCCCCTGTTAGATTCCCGTTGTGCTGTGACATCACCCTTATACGCTGTGTAAAGCATAGTTTTTAATTTATTTTGAACTGCTCCATCCTTTCCGACTTGCGGGAATTTTGTAACATTTCAGTCACTTTATGCTTATACCAGGGTCTAGTAGCATGGACACCCAGTACAGGTCGTTCACCTTCAGCTTTTTTATACGAGGGTCCCTCAACAGGCACGAGAGCATGAAAGACCCCATTTGCACAAGGTTGGATGCCGAGCTAATCATGTCCCATTCCTCATCCTCACTGATGTCACTGAAGGTATCTTCTGCCCCCCAGCCACGTACAACACCATGGGTACCAGATAGGTGACAACAACGAGCACCCTGGGATGCCTGTTGTGCTTGGTCTTCCTCCTCCTCCTCAAAGCCACATTCCTCCTCTGACTCCTCTTCCTCACAATCCTCTTCCTGCGTTGCCGCAGGTCCAGCAAGCGATGCTGATAAGGCTGTTTCTGGTGGTGATGGACACCAGAACTCTTCCTCTTCACGCTCATCTATGGCCTGATCCAGCACTCTTCGCAGGGTACGCTCCAGGAAGAAAACAAATGGTATGATGTCGCTGATGGTGCCTTCGGTGCAACTGACAAGGTTTGTCACCTCCTCAAAAGGACGCATGAGCCTACAGGCATTGCGCATGAGCGTCCAGTAATTTGGCAAAAAAATCCCCAGCTCCCCAGAGTCTGTCCTAGCACCCCGGTCATACAAATACTCATTAACAGCTTTTTCTTGTTGGAGCAGGCGGTCGAACATTAGGAGTGTTGGAATTCCACCGTGTCGGGCTGTCGCAAATCAAGCGCCTCACTGGCAGGTTGTTTCGACGCTGGATTTCGGACAAGTGTGCCATGGCCGTGTAGGAACGCCTGAAATGGCCACACACCTTCCTGGCCTGCTTCAAAACGTCCTGTAAGCCTGGGTGCTTATGCACAAAGCGTTGTACAATCAGATTACACACATGTGCAATGCACGGCACATGTGTCAACTTGCCCAATTTCAATGCCGCCACCTAATTACTTCCATTGTCAGAAACAACCTTGCCAATCTCCAGTTGGTGCGGAGTCAACCACTGATCCACCTGTGTGTTCAGGGTGGACAGGAGTGCTGGTGCGGTGTGACTCTCGGCTTTCAGGCAAGTCAACCCCAAGACAGTGTGACACTGCCATATCCGGGATGTTGAATAGTACCTGGGGAGCTGGGGGGTGTGCCGTTGATGTGGAGCAAGACGCAGAAGCAGAAGAGGACTCAGCCGAGGAAGAGGTTATGGAAGAGGATGGAGTAGGAGGAGTAGAGGAGGTAGCAGCAGGCCTGCCCTGCAAGTCTTGGCGGTGTCACCAACTCCTCTGCAGAGCCATGCATTCCATGCTTGTCAGCCGTCAGCAGGTTTACCCAATGCGCAGTGTAGGTGATATACCTGCCCTGACCATGCTTTGCAGACCAGCTATCAGTGGTCATATGGACCCTTGCACCAACGCTGTGTGCCAGACATGCCATTACTTCCTTTCGCACAATCGAATACAGGTTTGGGATTGCCTTTTGTGAAAAGAAATTTCGGCCAGGTACCTTCCAATGCGGTGTCCCAATAGATACACATTTTTTGAAAGCCTCAGACTCCACCAGCTTGTATGATAAAAGCTGGCGGGCTAAGAGTTCAGACAAGCCAGCTGTCAGACGCCGGGCAAGGGGGTGACTTTGGGAAATTGGCTTCTTACGCTCAACTGAGCGGAGGATGGTTGAGAGGGGGCAAGGAGGACAGCAAGGAGGACAGCAGTGGTTGACGTGGCTGAAGATGCTGGACCAGGAGGAGGATGGGCGGCTTTGAGTTTGTGTGCTGCTTCTACTCATGTGTTCTTCCCATCGGCGTTTGTGATGTGAGACCATGTGCCTTCGCAAAGCAGTTGTACCTAGGTGGGTGTTGGACTTCCCACAACTCAGTTTCTTTTTGCACAGGTTGCAAATGCATTGCTGTTGTCAGAGGCAGACACACAAAAAAATGCCACACTGTTGAGCTCTGCGATGACGGCATTCTGGTGGTGTCAACAGCATGCGTTGATTGGCGTCGGCGTGCTGTCTGGCTGACCCCGGGTGCAGATGCATGCTGTCTGACTGTGCCACTAGCTGCTTGCGACGACCTCCCCCTGCTACCAACTCGTCTCCTCCTCCTCCTCTCTGTCTCCCCATCTGAACTTTCCCCCTCTTCTTCTTCTCTTCTAGCAGGCACCCACGTGACATCCATGGACACATCATCATCAACCGCTTCACTTGAATCTGACACATCAACAAAGGAAGCAGCAGTGGGTTACAACATCATCATCATCATCATCACACCGTACCTCCATGTCTGTAATGCTGCCTTACTGAGACATATCACTGTTATCTACATCCTCTGTCAATGATGGTTGCGCATCACTCATTTCTTCCAACTGATGTGTCAATAACTCCTCTGACAGATCAAGTGAAGCGGCTGTGGTGCTAGTGTTGGTGGTGGTGACAGGCGGGCGAGTGGCACTGGTCACTTTAGAGGTGCCCAAAGCACAGCTGGAGGTGGATGGTGCGTCAAGGTTAGGACTAGGAGCGAAAGCTGTAGAAGATTGGGTGTCCTGTGTTAGCCATTCAACTAGGTCCTCCTCAGAACTTTTCACGTCCTTGGCACCTGGCCTCTGAACAATGTGCATATTTGTAGGGTCTAAAGGAATCACAGCACCACGACCACGACGGCACCTGCGGGGTGGCCTGCCTCTGCCTGTCATTTTTTTTAAAATGTACACTTACAATGCTATAAACAAATTATGAGTGGTGGCACTGGACAAGTGGGCACAGTATACACTGTGAGCCTGACACAAAAAAACAGACTGATGTTTCAAAGTCAAAAATGTTTATTTTTTAAATATTAAAAGTACTGTGACAACAAATATGATTGGTGGCACTAGTTGGCAAGTGGGCCTGGCAACACGCTGGGAGGAAGGCAACTGCAATTAGATTACACTAGCTGACTGATGCTTCACAGTAAAAAAAGTTTTTTTTTAAATATTTAAAATACTGTTATAACAATATGATTGGTGGCACTCGTTGGCAAGGTGGGCCTGGCACACACGCTGGCAAGCAGGAAACTGCAATTCAATTGCACTAGCAGACTGATGATTCACAGTCAAAAACGTTTTAATTTTAAATATTAACACTACTGTAATAACAAATATGATTGGTGGAACTAGTTGGCAAGTGAGCCTGGCACACACGCTGGCAGGCAGGCAACTGCAATTCAATTGCACTAGCAGACTGATGATTCACAGTCAAAAAAGTTTTTATTGTAAATATTTACACTACTGTTATAACAAATATGATTGGTGGCACTAGTTGGCAAGTGGGCCTGGCACACACGCTGGGAGGAAGGAAACTGCAATTAGATTACACTAGCTGACTGATGCTTCACAGTCAAAAAAGTTTTTTTTTAAATATTTAAAATACTGTTATAACAAATATGATTGGTGGCACTAGTTGGCAAGTGGGCCTGGCACACACGCTGGCAGGCAGGAAACTGCAATTCAATTGCACTAGCAGACTGATGATTCACAGTCAAAAAAGTTTTTATTTTAAATATTTTCAAAACTGTTATAACAAATATGATTGGTGGCACTAGTTGGCAAGTGGGCCTGGCACACACGCTGGCAGGCAGACAACTTCAATTAGATTACACTAGCAGACTGATCTTTCACATCCAAAAAATATATTTTTAAAATATTTACACTACTGTTATAACAAATATGATTGGTGGCACTAGTTGGCAAGTGGGCCTGGCACACACGCAGGCAGGCAACTTCAATTAGATTACACTAGCAGACTGATCTTTCACAGTCAAAAAATATTTTTTAATATTTACACTACTGTTGAAACAAATATGATTGGTGGCACTAGTTGGCAAGTGGGCCTGGCACACACGCTGGGAGGAAGGCAACTGCAATTAGATTACACTAGATGACTGATGTTTCTCAGTCAAAAAAGTTTTATTTTAAATAATTACAATACTGTTATAACAAATATGATTGGGTGCACTAGTTGGCAAGTGGGCCTGGCACACACTCTGGCAGGCAGGCAACTGCAATTCAATTGCACTAGCAGACTGATAATTCACAGTCAAAAAAGTTTTTATTTAAAATATTTACACTACTGTTATAACAAATATGATTCGTGGCACTAGTTGGAAATGTGGGCTTGGCACACACGCTGGCACACACGCTGGCAGACAGGCAACTGCAATTAAATAACAATAGCAGACTGATGTAAAAGTTTTTTTTTTCATGTACAATTATATTTAAACAGATTACTGGTAATTAGTCCATCAATATATTGATCACTGAAAGGTTAAGCAAAGTCTATAAATGTAAGTCGGTTCTTGCTTATTCATATAAACAACCACAGTGGTATTTCTTGTTTTAAACTCAAGTTTGTTATAGATGTAAGTCTTTTCCGGTATTGAATTAAAAAGTTATAATGTATCTGATAAAAGAAGAGCCTCAAGCTGTGTCACACACTAACCCAATGAATCAGCTGTGGGGGCGGAGTCCTCTATTTCTGCCACTTGTATTTGAAAGAAATCCAATCAAATTGAACGTAATGCTGTAAACAAAGTCTCTATTTTTAAGTGTGCACACTTACGATGATCTCCTCAGCTCCTTCAATTTGCTCCTACCGTTTTTTCTGCTTGTACGGATGATTTGGGGTCACAAGTAGTGTAGCGGTTCTGGAGCTGGAGCATGATGCAAATAATCAGCTGGATGTCTTCCTTCTAATCGTGTCGGGTAACAGGTTCTACGCGTTTCAGCTCTCCAGGGAGACTTTGTCAAGGTACCTGCCTTCCTCTATTTAAAGGGTTTTTTCTGTTATTAACCCTTTAATGTCTGTTTTTATATTTGTTTGCAATTAACATTTATTTCCATTATAAACCAATTTACTTCTCTCTTTTACCTTGAAGCAATGTTAATGACCATTATCTCAATCAGCGTAATATAAGTATCAAGACATAATGATATAAAAGGACAACTGTTTAGAAACCTCATGATTTAAAAAACTGTTAATAATCCATAAATTGTATTAACATATAGCAATCTGCATTTGCCTGTATAATTAAAATAACTTGCGGATACTGGGTCATTGTGCTTACTGAAAAATAATACAAAAAATAATATATAAAACAATTTTTACTTGCCCTTTAAAACATGATTTGGATTCGAACTGGGGACCTCATAATTGATAGACCACTAACTCTACCACTGTACTACAATGATTTTTCTAATCCTAACTTTTCGAACTACTAAATAAACTTATTTTATTTCTTATAATGACAATTCAAAAGTACTGTCTTTTTCTTATCGTCACAACACAGGTTAGATTTGAACCCGTGGCCTCGGGAGACAAACGACTACACCATTGTGCTACAATGGTTTCTCTATTCATAGCAATTTCGAACTGTTAGGTAACCTTGTTGATTTTAGTTGTAATTGCATTATAAAAAGACTATCTTTCTCTAACCCTCAGAACTTCGGTCAGATTCAAACTCGTGACCTTAAAGATAGAAAGCCTACGACTACACCATTGTGCTACAATGGTTTTCCAATTCAAATCATTTTCTAGACTAACCATTATAATTGTTAATGTTATTATCTATCTATTCTAATGCACATATCTTCTTAAATTCCTTTAAGTTATTGTATAACATAGTTTGAGGTTTAAAACACTCATCAATATTTATTTCTTCAAGGATGACTGGATAATTCAGCCTAATTAGCTACAAGCAAAAAAATGAGTGGTGTCTGCCTGGCTGGCACAGAGCAATTAACCACAGTATATGCTGTGTGAGCCTGACACACAGGCCTGATAGAAAATGAAATTAGATTACACTAGCAAAATGATTTAAAAGTTTTGTTTTTTTTAAATTTACAATAATGTTAAGCAGATATGAGTGGTGGCTGCTGGCACAGCAATTAACCACAGTATATGCTGTGTAAGCCTGACACACAGGCCTGATAGAAATGAAATTAGATTACACTAGCAAAATGATTTAAAAGTTTTGTTGTTTAAATTTACAATAATGTTAAGCAGATATGAGTCGTGGCTGGCACAGAGCAATTAACCACAGTATATGCTGTGTGAGCCTGAGACACAGGCCTGATAGAAAATGAAATTAGATTACACTAGCAAAATGATTTAAAAGTTTTTTTTAAAATTTAAAATAATGTTAAGCAGATATGAGTGGTGGCTGCTGGCACAGCAATTAACCACAGTATATGCTGTGTAAGCCTGACACACAGGCCTGATAGAAAATGAAATTAGATTACACTAGCAAAATTATTTAAAAGTTTTGTTGTTTAAATTTACACTAATGTTAAGCAGATATCAGTGGTGGCACTAATCACAGTATATGCTGTGAGCCTTACACACAGGCTGAAAGCCAGGCAAATGCAAATAAAATTACAAATAATAATAAAAAAAAAATGACTGAAGTTCTAGCCCTAAAAAAGGGCCTTTTGGGGTGCTGTCCTTACAGCAGAGATTAGATGAGTCGTTCAGGACTCTAGTGGACACTAAATACACTAGCCTAGCTATCTATTCCCCTATAATGTCAGCAGCAGCAACACTAAACCTCCTCTCACTAAGAAAGCAAGATTGTAATGAATCTAAATGGCTGCTGCCCAGGAGCTGGGAGGGTCTGTGAGGGAGTGTCTGCTGCTTGATTGGCTCAAATGTGTCTGAAGGCTGTGAGATACAGGGTCAAAGTTTCCTCAATGATGATGAATAGGGGGCGGATTGAACATCGCATATGTTCGCCCGCAGCGGCGAACGCGAACAAGCTATGTTCGCCGGGAACTGTTCTCCGGCGAACAGTTCGCGACATCACTATTCTTAAGTTGTAATTCTTTTTCAAGAGTTGCAATTCTGGATTGTAGAGCTATTATTCCTTGCTATCCATTTTTCTCCTGTTTTAAATGATTGGATTTTAGGAATGATATCATCAATTTAAATTTTTAGCTTTCCCAATTTATACTCCCGATATTTAATGAGTATCTGAATTAATTTAATAGAGCACTCGTGTAAGGCAACTTTCCCATTCAGAGTAATATTCAACCTCTTCTAAATCAAAGGAAGGGTATTTGAATAACCTCAAACCCCTTGGGACCACATCAAGTAGATGTTGTTATCTAATAAAATTAAATCCTGCCAGTCTTTAGTATCCTGCTGCAGGAGTTTTTCTAACTTCTTAAAAAGTTAATTAGGATCATTACTGGGATGACACACTATCTGCATCAAGATTTAGTAAATTAAAGGATCTCTGTCTACTTTGTCTGCTATATAGTTACCAAAATTGTTTTCTAAATTGTCAGCCATAATCTATGAACTCTAAAGGCAACTAGTTGATGTAATGTAATTTCTTAAAAGATTTTGATGTTGTAGGTGATTTCACCCAAGTAAAACCCTTAACTCCAGTGTGAAATAATCGATTTCTTGATCTATTTGTCATAGCAGGACCAATGCAAGAATGAATGAATTTGCGCCACTATTGTAACGCTGCTATTAAGGAGTTTTTAAGGAGAAAATGATCTTGTGCGTTAGGGAAATCCGCTGGTCACGTGCATGAGCACGTATTCCCCATAGAAGTCAATGGAGGCTAGAAATTTCCTTTAAAAAACTTCCAACACTTGTGTTGAGCGTAAAGTGAGTGACATCATGTCCTATTGTTAAAAAGTAGCTAAATCGTGTTAATTTCATATTTTTAAAATGTTTTATGTACGTAATAGTGCTGTATATTGTTTGTATGTATCTAATTCTGTATGTATGTGATGCTATTTGTACGTAGATGTAGCTAGATGAGTGTATGTTCACGTATGTCTATGTAAGTCAATGTAAAATGGGGTTTGTGTGCATTTTTTTTCAAACACCCAAGATCTCGTAACTTTAATCCGATATATTTTGTAAATGAAAATAAAAAATTACAAAAATAAAAATTGTATAGTGTTTGTATGAGTGTAAGTGTACTTTGTATGATATTTTGGAAATGATTCATGAATGTTTTTGGTATTGGGATATCAATAACTACTAAGTCTGTGTGAGCGTTAGGATTTGAGCGTAGATGGGGATATTTGTGGCGCTACATAAACTTGTAATAGCAGCGTTAGGGAAAATGAAGCGTTAGGGGACATAAAACACAAAACTCATAATCTAGCTGTATATTAGGAGCTGCTGCTCCCCCCAACATTATTGGTTGTTGCAGAGTTTTGGTAGCTATTCTTGGAATTTTATTGCGCCATATAAAACTATTGCATTGTTGTTAAAATTTGTTAATTAGTGATCTTGGGATGGGAAAGAGATCTAAAGAGATAAGTTAATTTGGTAAGGAGATTCATTTTGAAGGCTGCTATTCTTCCTAACCATGATAGGGGAGGGGACATTCCATGATTCTATAGAGGTTGTTATGGCGGACAGTAGAGGGAGAAGTTCATAGTGATCATAGTTGAGATGCCATGGGATAGGTAAACACCTAAATGTTTAATGTGTGAAGCGGACCAAGGAAATGTATACGTTTTTTGAGTATAGAGAGAGTTGTGTCTGGTATATTGATGGCATAGGCTTCTATTTTTGTTAGATTAAGCTATAATTAATAACTAAATTTTGCAAATTTCTCAAGCAATGAAAAAAGATGGGGTAGAGATTTGATAGGGTCAGAGGTAAATACCGTTAAGTCATCTGCGAATAAGGCAGTTTTCTGAGTTGTCGCTGTGAGGTTCTAATATTTTAATCATTGGACAGGAGCGGATAGCTGTGGCTAGTGGGTTTCTATCATAAGTGCAAATATGAGGGGTGACAGGGTTCCATTAGTTATGAGAAAGGACTCAAGAGCAGAATCCCAATCCTCAACCATTGCAGAGGGGTTGGAGTACAAAGCCGCCACAGTAGTGAAACCAAATTTTTTGGAGAACTGCAAACATATACCTCCAGTTTTAACCCTGTCGAAGAGGCTTTTCCAGGCATCCAACGACAGGGTAACAGGGCAAGTTTAATCAATGGGTTTCAAAATATATATTAAAAGTCTCTAGTGTTTATCGGGGCCTTGACGCCCCAATAATAAACCCTACTTGGTCAGTGTCAATTAAAGATTGTAATATGGAGTTAAGAAGTGAAGCTATATTTTGGCATATAGCTTAACATCTAGGTTTAGCAATGATATTGGCCTGTAGCTTGCGCATTCGGTGGCATCTTTACCTGTTTTAGGAATCGTAATAATTATTGCTTGTAAAAATTATTTGGGGAAAGATCCCTGAGAGCTTGCTTTTGCGAAGAAGCGTAATAGGAGAGGTATTAATTTATTCTGGAATTTTTTTAAAAATATATCTGAAAAGCCGCCTGCCCAGGGGATTTAAAAGCCTTAAGAGACTTGATAGCTTTCTTAATCTCTAAAGTGGTGTTTGGGTCTTGTAAGAAGTCTATCTGCTCTTGTGAGATGGAAGGAAGATTCAATTGTGGAGAGAAAGTCATGAAGAGTATCAGAAGTTGGGGGAGATGGGTGCTATCTCGTGCTAAATTTTAGAGAGAGGAATAGTAATCCGCAAAAGCCATGCCTATGTACCTTTGGTTTCGTAACAGGTTGTCCTTTAACTTTTAGTGATAGTATGCGTGCTGCGCCAGTCCTCTGTCTCAACTTTATTAGCTAGTGGGCCCTATCGGCTATATTACCCTTATAGTAGTATAATTTCTTTTATTTGAAGAAAGGACCTAATTGGGCTTTATTCTTATGGGAGGGATCGCAGAAATATACTAGTGTTTTGTTGGGGGAGTTAAGCCCTCTCGCAAGGTATAGAGAAGGGGCTAAAGGAGTTAAGATTCACTCTGCGGTAAAGCCAGTAAGGTTGTGCGGTATATGTAAGGTAAACCTCATTGGTAGCCTCCAAAATAATATCAGAGTACTTTATGGGGGGGAAGCGAGAGCCGACAGCGTAGGAACTGTTAGTAGAATGGGGGGGGGGGGTTATCCCGGTCCATGGGAGAAGAAAAACAAACAAAAAAGGGGAATGGAAAGTGAGGGATAAAGATTGTGGGTAGAGATGTATACAGGGTGATCAGCGTCCTAGCATCTTGTGTGGGTGAATGAGGTTACTGGAGCATAAGGGCGCTAAACATGACATAGTGTTTGTTGGCATATAAACAATATTTTTTATTTTATTTTTTAAAAAGCAGATAAGGTAAATAATTAACTTATTATAATACTAAACAAAGCATAACACATGAACAATTAAAAAACAAAACAAAAAAAAAAAGTTTGTATATAAGTGCACCAGATAGAGTGCCAGCGGGCGTACTATACAAACCAGGGGGCGCACACCAAAATGTTTGATACTTGTATTTAATTAATAACAGTGATAATGATTCTGAAATAAGAGACCTTTTATATACATATATATATATATATATGCATTATGCACATACATAAATATATATTCGCAGCATGTACATATAGTGTGACTATAATTGTCATGAGAATGCAGGACATATGCAGGACACAGCAATTGATGGTACAAACTCTATTTATTGCAGAGCATAACAATACACAACTAGTCAGGTTGATTGTACTAAACTAACTGCGACACAGACACCGGGACCTAAGCCCCGCCCACAGTACTAGTGACATCACATCCTGCTCTCATCACATCTCCCCTTTTTCAAAGGCAAAGCATACATTGCATATAGATAAATAACAAGGTACACCAACAGGGTATACAACAATATTTTGTTTTGAACATTATAAAAACAGATAGATTTAGAAAACATGAACAAATAAATTACATCCTGACTTGACATCGGGGTAGACTACCCTAGTCCACAGTGACCATGGGATTATTCTGCCCATCACTTCCGGTCACTGTTTCTAGATAAAGTCAGTCCCCTGTATCGGGCCGAAGTTTCACCACTCTTCCGCTTGATGTAACTTTACATGAACTGTCCCTCTGAGACAGAAGATGGTGAACAAGAGTCTGCTGGAGGCAAAGATATATCCCCGCTGTGATCTTGCTGAGGGAAGGCACCTCTCTTAGAACAGGGGATCCCTCCGGCGGTGGTACTGAGGTATCCAGTTCCAGACTCTCAGGTACAGGCTGAAGATGTCTGTCGGTTACGGCGTGTAACCGTCCTCCCTCTGTAAGGACTGTGTAGACCTTGGTTCTGGAGAGCGGCCCACTACCGTATCAGGCATCTTCCATTTCTTCTCATCATCCAGTTTAATTCTGACACTTTGGCCCGCTTTCAGTTCCTGTAAAGGCCTGACAGAATGTCTCCTTCGTAGAAGAAACGATAACCCATTTTGGCCTCTTCATCCCTCCTAAGGACTTCGTCCCGAGGAACAGGGCCAGGCGGCTTGAAGACACCCACTGAGGGTAAAGTGGGTGCGAATCTGGCGTCCCTAGCATCAGCTGTGCCTGGCTAAACCCGGTGGCTTGAGATGGGCGTCGCCCTGTATGACAAGAGGGCTAGGTACGGCTCAATTGCTTTAGAATGAATTTGTTGTTTGAACTGCCCTTTCAGCCATCCGTTGGCCTGCAGATAATGTGGGACTTGACGTGGAATGTACAAAATCATATTCCCTGCTGAAAGCACTGAACTCTGTAGAAGCGAACTGCATACCATTATCACTCACCAGCTCCATTGGAATGCCCCAGCGGGCGAACAAGCTCTTCAGGCGTATGAATAACGGGCCTGACTTGTGATATCATACAGGGGTGCAATTTGCAAATACCTGGAATAGTAATCGATCACAACAAGAAACTTTTTCCTGTGCAGTTCACACAAATCACAGCGATTTTCTGCCATGGCCCCGCAGGCAGCGGAGTAGACATTAAGGGCTCCCTTCTCTGAGTAGGCTGGCGTTCCCGGCAAAAGGCACATTTAGACACGGGGATTTGCAATGTCGGAGCTGATCCAGGCCACCACACAGCTGTAGCTGCCCTTTCTCTGCACTTTGTAATGCCTAAGTGGCCATCGTGAATCCTGTTAACATCTCCTTCCTCATGCTGACAGGTATTACAATGCGGTCTTGGAACAGCACCAACCCCTCCAGCTCCGTGAGCTGCGACCTGCTCTGGCTGTAAGCATTTAAAGACATCCAGGCTGCCCGGCTCTCGGGCCAGCCATCTTTTATGTACCTTATAACTCATGCAGATCTGTGTCCAAATATGTCTCTTTCTTTATCTCTTCCAGTTTCCTTGAAGAATGGACTTAAAGGCCAGAACTGAATCAACATACACTTCACATCCGACTCCGTGGAGGATTCTTCAGCAGCAGCCACGGGAGGCCTGGATAGTGTATCTGCCACAACCAGTTTGTTTTCCCCGGCACATGCACTGCCTGAACATGAACCTGAGCAGTCTCATTAAAAGTCTCTGGCATCTCAAGGGTTTTTTGTCAATGTCATAAGAAGTGATTAGAGGGACTAGCGTTTTGTGGTCAGTTCCAGACTAAATTTCTCCAAACCCACTAGATAACCTGAAAGCGCTCACAGGCCCAAACGCAGCCAGCACTCTTTCTCAATTTGAGCGTATTTGACTCCGCAGCCGTCAGTAGTGGCGGGGAACAGTAGGCGATGGGCTGTATTTTGTTGTCAGTCAGCTTGCAGGAGTGCAGCCCCAACCCATAACTGCTTGCATCAGCACTAACCACAGTCTTTTTTGAAGGGCCGTAGAACCCCAGCACTGGGGCTGGACCCCAACAGTGACTTGGCATGCAGGAACGCTTTTTCCTGTGAGGTCCCCAGACCCAGGCAACATCTTTCTTAGCAACTCTGTGATAGGGTGTAAAACTGTAGATAAATCTGGAAGAAACTTGCCCACGAATTTTACAGGGCCCAATATCTGTCTCAGCTCATGTACATCAGAAGGGCTTTTCATCTGTTCAATAGCCCGAATTTTCTCGGGTCCGGCTTGATGCCATCCCCGTTGATGATATGCCCAAAGTAGGCATAATTCAGTTTTCCTAAAATGACATTTTTCTTTATTCAGCTTCAGCCCAGACTCTTTGATAGCCTGCAGCACACAACTCAAATGCTGATCATGCTCCTCCACTGTAGACCCATACACTAGAATGTCATCCATGACGACCGCTGTGCCCACGTGGCCACTCAGGGAGAGAACTCATTTCCCTTTGAAAGATTTCAGGAGCGAGGATATCCCAAAGGGGAGTCTGCTAGCAGAACCGACCTACTGGTGTGATAAAGGTAGTCAGTTTGCGGCACTTTGGATCCAGGGGGATCTGCCAAAAGCCGCTAGAAGCGTCTAATGTTGAAAAGAACTTCGCCCCAGCCAACTTCGGGGCTATATCTTCCAATGTCGGCAGCACAAATCTCTCCCTCTTCACTGCCTCATTCAACCTTTTCAGGTCCACACAGATGCGCACCTTTCCGTTTTTCTTTGCAACTGGAACAATGGGGGCACACCAATCAGTTGCTTCAACAACCTCTTCAATAACCCCACAGACTTCATGCGCATGAGCTCTTTCTCCACTTGAGGCAGGAGCGGGAACGAATTCTACGAGGAGTAGAAATACTGTAGGGACTGCGTCACTTTTAAGTGCTATACGGACAGGTTTGCAGTTCAGTAGGCCCAACTCGCCAAACATATCTTCAGAGATCTCATTCACTCTGGCCACGAGGCCCAAGTCACAGGCTGCTTTTTCTGCTCAATAAACTGTTAACACACTGACCTCGGATCACATGCACCCACATGGTGAACTTCCTCTGTTTTGTACTCACACTGGCAAGAATTTCCCCACACAATCAATGCGGCCACCAGGACTATGACATGTTCGGGTAGTAACCTTCGCCAGCTGGGGGGCTGTCGAGGCAGTTTCATAAATTCAGCAAAAGACATTACAGTGATATCTGCTCCTGTGTCAATCTTAAAATCTACTTTGGCTCCCATTACAGTAAAAGTAACTTTCCAATCTCCTCTGAGCTTGTCCGTTCCACAACAGACCCACAAAAGACACTTCCTGACCCTCCTGTCACTGTCCACCTGCATCTCCTTAATGTATTCAGTTTTTACACAACTACTTCAAAATGGCCTAGTTCTGTTACATTTTCTGCATCTTTATCTCTGGCCGGGCATATAGCACTCTGATCAGGAGCCCGGTAGCACCGTGTGCAATCGCATAGTTGCGCCCATCCACTTCTAGGCCTTTCCAGTACTTTAGATCTACCGCTCACACTGTGCCTTTCACTAGTTAATTTTCCTAGACTGTTCACTTCATCCACAATACTCTCAGACCTCAGATCAGCACTTTGCTTTTCACCAGTTCACTCTGGCGGGCCATCCTAATAGCCCCGTCTAACGTTAAATCAGGCTCTAACTGCAGCTTCAGGGAGACTTCAGCATCTGCAATTCCAATATCTATTCTGTCTCTGATTGCTCTTCTTTACAACACCAAACTCACAGAATTCAGCTAATTCATACAGGCTGCACACAAATGACTCCACAGATTCTCCCACACGCTGATTACGTTTGTGAAAACAAGCTCTCTCATGAATCACATTTCGTTTGGGCACAAAGTGGGCACTGAGTTTATCCATAACTATATCAAAGTTAACTTCTTCCCCTTCTTGGAAAGTAAAAGCATTGAACACTGGCACTACATCTTTCCCCATGGAGGTATAAAAGAGAATTAACTTGTACTTCACCACTCTCCTTGTTCAGTTTGGATCCAATCCTGAAGCGCTGAAACCGCAGACGCCATGAGGGCCAAGCTGCAGGCTGAGAAAAGTCAAAAGGCTCAGGTGGGTTAAACTTTGACATTGCAAGTCGATCAGGAACAGAACACAGTCCAGAACTTCTTGACACCATGTCATGAGATGCAGGACATATGCAGGACACAGCAATGATGGTACAACTCTATTTTATTGCAGAGCATAACAATACACATCTAGTCAGGTTGATTGTACTAAACTAACTGCGACACAGACACCGGACCTAAGCCCCGCCCACATACTAGTGACATCACATCCTGCTCTCATCACAATAATATATAGTAGCGATTGCAAAGTGCATCAAAATGGGAGTAGCAAAGTGAAATGCAACTGGTAACTATAGTTTAACAGTACCAGTATCTGGTCAAAGTAATAAAAAGAGAAGATAAATGTTACCATATCAATATCCAAGTCAAAGTGATAAATATGAGGCAATGTATAAAAAACTATTAACAGAAAACTATTATATCAATATAATAAAAAACAATTGAACAGAATTAAGGTGAGTCCACAAATGTGTAAACAAAAATATACTATGTTACGATCCATCTCTTTCATATACTAAACAAATAGTTACACAGAATTAACCCACTCCTAGTGTTATTATATAGGGGAGTATAACAGACAGAGTAAATGACACAAGGTTATACCCATTAGAAAGTATGAACTATACCATTTCTTGAGCCTTTGGTAAGGGGTGTTTTATGTGCGTAGGGCTCGGAACAAAGGTTCAAGGAAGAGTTTCTATTATAGTGCAAGTACCTAGATCATGTCCTTAAGGTAGTGTAGGTATGAGGATCATGTACTGCTATAGAGGATTTAGGTAACGTATCCTGATTGGTATATATAGATTGCTTAGAATCTGTGTCAGATAGGAACTGTATATATGGTAGCTATACTTTACTAATAAATTGATGGCAGTGTGTTTGCTCTGTAAATATATAGGTACTATATTGGATATAGCCTATAGGTGAAGCTTAGCAATACCTTGGTCTCATAGACATAGTACTTCTGTTATATTAGTAAAGCTGTGAAACGTAGTAGAAGTAAGCAAAAGTGCTAATAGAAGGTAAATTGGAAAGTGTTTTAAAATGGCAATGCTCTATCTGATTCAGGAAAGTTTAAATTTGACTTTATTTTCTCTTTAACCCCTTAACTACCGACACGTATGGTGTACGTCCTCAAAAAAAAAGACAGTTAACGACCGAGGGAGCATACCCCGTACGTCGTCGCTCTTGGAAAGCGGTGGAAGCGATCCTGATCGCTTCTAGCCGCTTTCCGGTTATTGCAGTGATGCCTCAATATCGAGGCATCCTGCAATAAAACATTTAACCCCCTCCGATGCAGAGAGAGCCACTCTGTGGCCCTCTCTGCACCGGACATCGATGGCCAAAATCGTTGGTGGGAGCTGATGTTGGATGCGTGTAGGCGGCCATCGATGGCTTCCTGGCTTCAGAGGGGGGCGGGATTGCCGGGGGCGCGCACGGACACTACAGAAAAATGTTATGTTAAAAAGTGGGAGAAAGGGGGAGGGAATAGGTATAAAATGGATCTAAGGGATCTGGGAGGGGGTGGGGGATTGGTCTTTGGGGGGAAGCTACACTACAGAAAAAAAAAAAAAAAATCTATTTTTATTGTAAACTGGGTACTGGCAGACAACTGCCAGTACCCAAGATGGCTCCCAATAAGGTAGAGGGGGAGGGTTAGAGAGCTGTTTGGGGGGGGGGGGAATTAGGGAGGTTGGGGGATCCTACACAGCAGCATATGTAAATATGCTATAAAAAAATAAAAAGTAAAAGATACCTTTTATTTTAGTACTGGCAGACTTTCTGCCAGTACTTAAGATGGCGGGGACAATTTGGGGGTGGGGAGGGAGATAGCTGTTTGGGAGGGATCAAGGGGTGTGATGTGTCAGGTGGGAGGCTGATATCTACACTAAAGCTAAAATTAACCCTGCAAGCTCCCTACAAGCTACCTAATTAACCCCTTCTCTGCTAGCCATAATACACATGTGATGCACAGCGGCATTTAGCGGCCTTCTAATTACCAAAAATCAAAGCCAAAGCCATATATGTCTGCTATTCTGAACAAAGGGAATCTCAGAGAAGAATTTACAACCATTTGTGCCATAATTGCACAAGCCTGTTCGGAAATAATTTGAGTGAGAAACCTAAAGTTTGTGAAAAAGTTTGTGAAAAAGTTAACGATTTTTTTTATTTGATCGCATTTGGCGGGTGAAATGGGTGGGCATGAAATATCCAAGAATGGGCCTAGATCAATACTTTGGATGTTCTTCTAAAATCAGAATATATACTTGTCAAGGGATATTCAGGGATTCCTGAAAGATATCAGTGTTTCCAATGTAACTAGCGCTAATTTTGAAAAAAAGTGGTTTGGAAATAGCAAAGTGCTACTTGTATTTATTGCCCTAAGAACTTGCAAAAAAGCAAAGACATGTAAACATTGGTATTTTTTAATTTAGGATAACATTTTGAAACTATTTAGCATGGGTGTTTTTTGGTGGTTGTAGATGTGTAACAGATTTTAGAAAAAGCGTGTTTTTCCATTTTTACCTCATATTTTATCATTTTTTTATAGCAAATTATAAGATACAAACGCTAGATTTAGAGTTTTGTCGGTAACGACCCCGTAGCTAACGCTGGGCTTTTTTCCCCCCGCAACTTTTAAATACCGCTGGTATTTAGAGTTAACAGAAGGGCTGCGTTAGGCTCCAAAAAAGGAGCGTAGACATATATACCAGCCATTGCAACTCTCAATACCAGCGTGGCTTACGGGACGGCCAGCTTCAAAAACGTGCTTGTGCACGATTCCCCATAGGGAAACAATGGGGCAATTTGAGCTGAAAAAAAACCTAACACCTGCAAAAAAGCAGCGTTCAGCTCCTAACGCAGCCCCATTGTTTCCTATGGGGAAACAGTTTCTAAGTCTGCACCTAACACCCTAACATGAACCCCGAGTCTAAACACCCCTAACCTTACACTTATTAACCCCTAATCTGCCGCCCCCTATCGCTGACCCCTGCATATTTTTTTTAACCCTTAATCTGCCGCTCCGTACACCGCCGCAACCTACATTATACCTATGTACCCCTAATCTGCTGCCCCTAACACCACCGACCTCTATATTATATTTATTAACCCCTAATCTGCCCCCCACAACGTCGCCGCCAGCTACCTACAATAATTAACCCCTAATCTGCCGAACGGACCTCACCGCTACTATAATAAATGTATTAACCCCTAATCCGCCTCACTAACCCTATAATAAATAGTATTAACCCCTAATCTGCCCTCCCTAACATCACCGACACCTAACTTCAAGTATTAACCCCTAATCTGCCGACCGGACCTCACCACTACTCTAAATGTATTAACCCCTAAAGCTAAGTCTAACCCTAACACTAACACCCCCCTAAGTTAAATATAATTTAAATCTAACTAAATAAATTAACTCTTATTAAATAAATTATTCCTATTTAAAGCTAAATACTTACCTGTAAAATAAACCCTAATATAGCTACAATATAAATTATAATTATATTGTAGCTATTTTAGGAATAATATTTATTTTACAGGCAACTTTGTAATAATTTTAACCAGGTACAATAGCTATTAAATAGTTAATAACTATTTAATAGCTACCTAGTTAAAATAATTACAAAATTAAATCCTAACCTAAGTTACAATTAAACCTAACACTACACTATCAATAAATTAATTAAATAAAATACCTACAAGTATCTACAATTAAATCTAACACTACACTATCAATACATTAATTAAATAAAATACCTACAAATAAATACAAATAAATAAACTAACTAAAGTACAAAAAATAAAAAAAGCTAAGTTACAAAAAATAAAAAAATTAATTACAAACATAATAAAAATATTACAACAATTTTAAGCTAATTACACCTACTCTGAGCCCCTAATAAAATAACAAAGCCCCCCAAAATAAAAAAATGCTCTACCCTATTCTAAAAGGGCCTTTTGTGGGGCATGCCCCAAAGAATTCAGCTCGTTTGCCTGTAAAAAAAAACATACAATACCCCCCCCCCAACATTACAACCCACCACCCACATACCCCTAATCTAACCCAAACCCCCCTTAAATAAACCTAACACTAAGCCCCTGAAGATCTTCCTACCTTTTCTTCACCTCACGGGTATCTATCACCGATCCGTCCAGACTCCGAAATCTTCATCCAAGCCCAAGCGGGGGCTGGAGATCCATCATCCGGCTGAAGTCTTCTATCAAGCGGCAAGAAGAAGTCCAGAAGAGGCTCCAAAGTCTTCATCCTATCCGGGCAGAAGAGGCGATCCGGACCGGCAACCATCTTCATCCAAGCGGCATCTTCTATCTTCATCCGATGACGAGCAGCTCCATCTTGAAGACCTCCGGCGCGGATCCATCCTCTTCTTCCGACGTCCTAAGTCGGAATGAAGGTTCCTTTAAATGACGTCATCCAAGATGGCGTCCCTCGAATTCCGAATCAGCCAATCAGATTCAAGTTCAATCCGATTGGCTGATCCAATCAGCCAATCAGATTGAGCTCGCATTCTATTGGCTGATCAGAACAGCCAATAGAATGCGAGCTCAATCTGATTGGCTGATTCAATCAGCCAATCAGATTTTCCCTACCTTAATTCCGATTGGCTGATAGAATCCTATCAGCCATTCGGAATTCGAGGGAAGTCATCTTGGATGACGTCATTTAAAGGAACCTTCATTCGGACTTAGGACGTCGGAAGAAGAGGATGGATCCGCACCGGAGGTCTTCAAGATGGAGCCGCTCATCATCGGATGAAGATAGAAGATGCCGCTTGGATGAAGATGGTTGCCGGTCCGCATCGCCTCTTCTGCCCGGATAGGATGAAGACTTTGGAGCCTCTTCTGGACTTCTTCTTGCCGCTTGATAGAAGACTTCAGCCGGATGATGGATCTCCAGCCCCCGCTTGGGCTTGGATGAAGATTTCGGAGCCTGGACGGATCGGTGATAGATACCCGGTGTGGTGAAGATAAGGGAGGAAGATCTTCAGGGGCTTAGTGTTAGGTTTATTTAAGGGGGTTTGGGTTAGATTAGGGGTATGTGGGTTGTAATGTTGGGGGGGTATTGTATGTTTTTTTTTACAGGCAAAAGAGCAGAATTCTTTGGGGCATGCCCCGCAAAAGGCCCTTTTAAGGGCTGGTAAGGTAAAAGAGCTTTTCTATTTTAATTTTAGAATAGGGTAGGGCATTTTTTTTATTTTGGGGGGCTTTGTTATTTTCTTTTTTTCTTTTTTTCTTTTTTTTTTCAAACAAGGTTTATTGGAGGATAAAAAAGTTGTTATACAAATGAGTAAAGAACAAATAAATGATAAGTGGTACAGGCGGTATTCTGGTGTGACTCATCATAAGTCCATCACAGTCAAGTTCTTAATGTCTCTCTAAAGTTTTTTTGAAGCTTGTGGTATTTTCTTCTATTTACTCATAACAAAACTTCTAACTTTAATAACATATAAACCTATAAACATTGCTACACATTGTCTGAATCTGCAAGTGCTATTTCAAATACAAATTTCTATGCATATTGTCTTTTAAGTTGGCTGGGCATAGGGGCACCCCTAGCTCAATGTTTTCTGTGTTTGCCAGATGTTTTATGTTAATTCAGTTATTTCTAGATGCATTTCTTAGGGGTTTGGGATTGTTCAAAGCTATAAGAGATCAGATGTCCAGGAACTACTCCTTTTTTGTGGCTATATAGATTGTATCAAGGTGCTTTGGAGTAGTGTGTGTGGTGAAACAAAACCTCAAAGGTGTTAGTGGTGTTAGGTAAAAGCAGAGATAGGTAGGGCAGGGTATGCTCAAATGCGACTTGGGGAAATGTAGTGGCCTATAGTTTCTTGATGTTTCGGTGGATTGATTTATATGTTAGTGTCCATTTGGGATTGTTTAACCGGGGGTGGTTACTGTATCAGTGTGGATATATGCTTCCCAGTATAGGGACATTGCGCAATAGAAGTCCATTCTTTCGGTTTTGAGGTAGTGATACCTCTCCAGAGACAAGAGAAATGTGACGTTTTGGGACCAATCCTGTTTGGATGGGATCCTGCTCTGTTTCCAGAGTCTTGGGATTAGTTGTTTTGCACTACTGAGCATGATGTATAATAGAGTGGCTTTATACTTGCACTTAATCTTTGGAGGGTTGTTAAATAATAACGTTAAAGGGTCGAAAGGGATTGTCTGTGAAAGGATTTTCTGAATTTCCCCATGTATCTCCTGCCAGTATGGCAGGAGTATGGGCACTCCCACCAAATGTGGTATAGTGTTCCTGTCTGTTTGCAATTTCTCCAACAGAGGGGGTCAGAATGTTGAAAGATTTTTGCTAATCTGCTTGGGTATAAGTACCATCTCCCTAGCAACTTCATGTTTGTCTCAGTTATTCCCATTGATGAGGGTGCCTTGCCCATCTGTTGGAAGATAGTGTTCCATGTACTTGGGGATATCGTGGTATTCATCTCCGCCTCCCAGACCCTGGTGTATGATGGCAGGTTTTTCGAATGTATGGTTGTTAAAATTTTATATGTCATGGATAGTGATCCTCTCGTTACTTGCGGTGAGTGGCATAGTTGCTCAAAGGGGTTAAGGTTCCGAGTTAGGTTAGGCTTATCTTTGTGGTGTGCAAGGAAGTGTGATAGTTGGAGATATTCGAACCATCTATTAAAGTATGTTATATTTTTTTCTTCTAAAGATGCTTTTGTTAAGATAGCCCCCTGATCTATCACTGTGCATATAGGTAGGCCCGCTGTGATAGAGTATGAGCCCTTCGCCCACAGGTGTCTAAGTGGAGGGTAGTTGCTGTTGTGGCATAAGGGAGTCAAGGGCGAGGGGATTGTGGATATATTTCTCTGAGATCTAGTGAGACTGTCGCATGTAGTTAGTGTATCTGTCACTAGTGGGGAAGTGAATGCAAGGCTATCTCTATGTTGTCTATGTGTCCAACACATAGCGGGGGGCTTTTTTATTTTATTAGGGGGCTTAGAGTAGGTGTAATTAGCTTAAAATTGTTGTAATATTTTGATTATGTTTGTAATTAATTTTTTTATTTTTTGTAACTTAGCTTTTTTTATTTTTTGTACTTTAGTTAGTTTATTTATTTGTATTTATTTGTAGGTATTTTATTTAATTAATTTATTGATAGTGTAGTGTTAGATTTAATTGTAGATAATTGTAGGTATTTTATTTAATTAATTTATTGATAGTGTAGTGTTAGGTTTAATTGTAACTTAGGTTAGGATTTATTTTACAGGTAATTTTGTAATTATTTTAACTAGGTACCTGGTTA